>NC_036024.1:422500-452526 GCF_018294505.1 Triticum aestivum | reverse complement strand
CGAACGGTTAAGCTAATGCAGCAAGAAAAGGGATGCAGCAAGTGTCCAAAAATCGGATATGCCCGGTGAAAATTAGAAACAAGGCTGAGGAAGGATTTCGTACTGCCACAATGCTCTTGATAGAAGGAAGCATGAATACCGAAGGCCTACCTAGTTGAAATAGGAACAGCTATGGAAGTCCTCGGCCAAACGAATATTTCACGGAAAGCCGACAAGGGATTTTCTTAATAACTGGGCGCTTTGATTCTTTGGAACAACTCGATGAATTTAGTAGATCTTTTTAGGAGGCCTTCCATGACCATAGATCGAACCTATCCCATTTTGACAGTACGATGGTTAGCTGTTCACGGATTAGCTGTACTGGAATGACAACACATATGAGAATCTGTACACGATACAGAATAACGACACGACACGCAATCTTATGACTACAGTATGGCCTTCATCTTTGACAGCAATCATGACAGGCCGCGGTATTAGCGTTAGAGAAAGGAAAGGACTTGAGGTCCGTCCACCTACAACTAATAAAGCTCCGCCTTTGGGGACTACTACAACAGATAGGCATTTGAAGGACCAAACCACCTACTGAGGACTTTGACACCCAGCCCTTAAGAAGCAGAATCTACAACTTTGGGATACGTATTTACAGACTGCAAAAGATAGATACAATGCTGTTACCCACCATGCATGCAAATCTTAGTTCTATGGACTACTAGTACCAGGAACGTCATCTACTACTGCGAAACTCCCGGGGGACGCTTTTCTAACTGGTTTAGCCTCTAGAGTGGGGAGGAAGAACACCCTCTAGACCAGGATAACTTACTAATTCAATTGACAAAGCGTCCTATTTGCTAGATTTCTAGTCGTTAGCTCTTAGTGAAGACGAATTGCTATCATCTGCGGGCGGCCCTCATTATTGAATTTATCCGCCTTCGATGCAACCAAATTCACTATTGACTTACGAGTTTATGCATGCTTCATTCCTATATCGGCATGTATTATCCGTAGGCTGGTTGTGAGACATCTTCCTCTTAGTGCTACAAATGGCTTCTTCCTTAGTTCTTTATAGCTCTTTCACCTCTTTTAGACTCTTTGCAATGTTTAGTGCGGGGAACTCTACACTATTGTACTCAGATGCTATTCCTTCAAGAAAGTATCGGAAAGCAAAAAGGGACTCGTTCACCGTATCGCGTCCAATACAGCTATGCCACAAGTTGACCTAACCAACTGGTAAACAAAACCCAAGTTAACGGATCGACCTAGGAATAGGATGAATAGAACCATTGAATCGTCACCCAATGGAGCAGAGAGCCTTCCTTTAAGAAAGAAATAACTCCCTACAACAACCGTGTTTCGAAACTCGATTCATTATCATACGAGAAATTGCATGAAAAGAACCTTCATTCCTACAGAGAGGTTGAAGCTAAGTTTCAAGACCTAGTACGGGCAAAGCGCAGTTCAAAACCGAAAGGATCAAAGAAAAGGGAATATCACGAAGGTAAGCACATTCTATTTTTCTTAATTGACAAAGCAAAGGGAGTTATCAACCCTTTTTTCCGAAACCCTATAACGGCTAGTTCCCAATGCTCGGCTTCCTACCTCCTCTAACAAAATCAAAGGTAATATCCTCCGTTTTCCAAGAAGATAAGTTCTACGGCAAAGGATGTCAACGGAACAGTTTCGGCAAAGGCAAAGCCCGGGAGAAATCCAATAGCGTATGGCGATAATGTCATCCCCACCGAATCCTCATCTTCAAAGCATTTTATTGCAAGGGCCTATCGCGAAAGAACTCAAGCCAATACTTTTTCATTTTCATGTAGTAGATCCTAGGAAACATACGTACGAGATATTTACAGCCCTTCTTCGGCAAGGGTATCCGGTAAAAGGAGGACGGTTCCTAATCTTTTGATCGGCAAAGGGTTCGATGCATTAGTTTTCGACTATGAACGAGTCAATCAGCTAGATCTACTTGCGGCAAACGGCACCTTCCTTTCCCAGCCAATGGTACGTAAGGCAATGGTTGTTATTGAAGTTCAGATCAGGGAATACCCTAGGTTTCGGCTTTTTCCACGGTTCCGTAACGGTAGGTTTCGGCTCCTCGCTACATCCCTTCCGCTCCTACTAAGGACGCTGCTGAACCGATAGAATTTGCCGAGCGAGCACAACCATAACTTATGGTATCTGACCAGTGTTAAGCATTAGCCATCCAGGGAATGAAACTATGCGACTACCTGCGCTGTCACACGGCTCCATTTATCGAAGAAAGGGATAACTGCCATTAAGGCAATGAAATTGACGAGGAAGAGTCAGGAGTTTGGCTGCGCCAAAGCAGAGGAACGGAGGGAAGCAGCCGCCGCTGCACGGGTCCTGCGCATTATCAAAACCAGGCAATGTAGTCAATGAACAAAAGTTTCGTTTACCACTGGGGTTCTTCATATGCACAGTCAGCTCAGGTAACGTCCAGAGGTGTTAATACAAAGCAAGAATTGGATTCTAAGTATTGCCATTTCGTGTTCAGAAGTCTGAAGCACATCATTTGCGGGAAGCAGCGAGGAAGAAAAGCGTACCGTATTGACGGTAGTGCAGAATGATCTCCGTCACGATATCGTACGTATCTCCAGAGCACGAACGTACGGTATACAACCGAGTTGCCCGACGTCGGACACAACAAACTTTCGAGCACCCTGTTCATTTAGCCTCTTAATCGATGGAAAGAAAATAGAGGTCTGCAGCAAACAAGAGCAAGCGACACTAAACTACAGTAGTGATAAATTGGCGGAACCTTCTGATAAAATGACAGATTGGAAACCAACACGTCCAGAAAGTCTGAAGGATAAGGCTTCTCTCGTCCAAAGAACGGTACTGAAGGCGAAAGATACTCCAAAATATGTCATTGGATCCAGCTGCAACAATGAAGAGCGCCGTCTTGAAGAAATCACTTGCTGCTTCCTCCACCATGTTCTCCAGTATCTGGTCTTTTCGAAGTAGCTTATTAGCTGATAAGCACTAGCTGAGGCATCTAGCTGATGAGGTAATCTCTGCATATAATACCAACCAAGTTGGTTGTTGTTACTACATGCTGCGAGCATTTGGGAAAATGACAGAAACATAAAATGGGTTTCTAGCTGCATAAGCACAATTATACAGAAAGCAGTCTCCTTTATTCGTATCTGGGGAAAGGGTTGGTTCTCCAAATTCTCTTTAAAGAATGTTAAAGCAGTACTGTAATTTTCTGGTGAAATGGAAAGTGGTTGCTACCATATTGTTTGTAGTGATTACATCATAATCCTCATCTTCAAAGCAAGGCTATCCACCAGGGCTTCCAATGCTAGGCTAACCTCGGCAAAGAACCCAAGGGATTTGCAAATTCTTGAATCGATAGACTTTCGTACAACGGCAAACAAACAGACGCGATAGAGGGTTTTACGCTACTTCACAGTCAGCAGCAAGAGTGGATGGTATAACTCTAGCCAGCAGGCGGGAGGGAACGAAGCTCTTTCCTGATCTTGAGCTAGAATCCCTGACGTTGGTTGATTTAGCTGTGGTGTAGCTTAGGATCTTAAAGCTATGCAGCTGGGTTGATCCCTATCGATGGAATGGAGCTTATCAACTCATGAATAGCATGGATCGCCTTCTACTATACCGGGCTAAGGTGCAACAATGGAAGCATACCATGGATAATCCAGAGATACATCCTACCTATGCCGAGAGCACAAAGATCAAGCTAAGTAAACAGGTCTAGTTAAAGCCCACTGGAGTAAGGAAAATACAATAGGTTGCTTTTTTTCCCACCATACCTGGCAATGATTGGTATCCCTTGATATGTTAACACAAACTAACCAGTTGTCCCTTCCCCTAGAGGGGTTTCCTATATGGATTCGTTCCCCTGAGCATCTTCCATGAATTGACGTATATGAGCGTAGTTATCAGGTACGCCGGGAGCTGGATTCTATCCCCGGGGATAGTGATTGATGGCATAGAGTTTTGATAGAAAACTCGTATCAAAATCATACCAAAAGAAAGTCTCGATTCGAGGAACGGAATACAGGTCCATGATAGAACACAGACCGGTAAGAGAAAGGAAAGTAAGCATAGTCTTCATTGAACCGGAAGAACAATTAGATTTTCCGTCAACAAAGTAACGCTGTGCAAACTCATCTGATCCCTGTTTGGGACTTCTTCTTCATGTCACGAGCCGGAATCGAACCGGCGCTTTCCAGATGCATGGTCCGGATAGATACCTATCAGATCGCGACTTTGATTTCTCAGTTCAAGAGGAGACCTCCCTACATCTGCGGGCTGGCGGTCCTGCCGGCCAGCCGACACAAAATCCAATTCGAGTTTGAAATACGGAGCCTGAAAGAGTTTATAAATACAATACGGAGCCTTAAAGAGTTTATAAATACAATACGGAGCCTGAAAGAGTTTTTCAATTCAATACGGAGCCTGAAATAGTTCAATTAAAGATCAAATGGCGCAAAAGAGTTTGCTTAGAAGGGAAAATACCAAAACCGCATATAAAAAGACATAAAAAAATGAACATACATAGGTACCATAGGCAAAAGCGGCTGGCTGCTAAAATAATTCAAATGCATTTGATAAAACATTTGCATTTGGTAAAACATCTGCATTTGAGAGAAGTGAAAGTAATCCATATTTGCATTTGCGGCGACTAAATCCGGAATCTGAGAATAAGGGTTTGGATTAGGGGGAGGAGGGGAATTTATTGATTCCTCCACCTCCATGTAGTTCGAACTCACACTTTCTACGCTAAAAGCCGGCCCATTGACCGAGTTTGGGTATGACGACGAAGGGTTAAATTCCACAATCATTCCGTCCATGGAATCAGGGATAAAAAAAGGATCCATCGTGACCCCCCATCTTTTTAAGCTCTGCTCCCAAACTAAAGAGAAAGGAAAGGAGACTGATCTTGACGTCGGTGTCGGTTTTTCCAACGAAACGAATAAGTTTTGGATTGAGATTTCACATAAGCATTGCACAATGATCCGCATTAGGCGGGGAGCAGCAATGATACCGCTGGCCGGGAATAAGTACCTATCCCTCTACTACTGACGATGTTTTTCGTTCTATTGAAATCCTGCGTCGAGCCGATGTTTCATTGATCGATACCGGGCACATCCATCACATCAACTATTTCACTTTTCATACGCATTTATTGACGGACCGGTAAACTAGACCCGAAAAACTCCTATTTTTAAAACGAAAGACCCATCACAAAATTATGGCGCAACGCTATGACGAGCGTTCTCACAGGCCGGCACCTCGATGCATCCGTCTCAAGAGTTGTACACCTTACATGTGCTTCACGCCACAATCTCTCACTTTCTGCTCCTCCATCTGTCTCCATCATATAATCGATCTCACCTCTCATGTCTGAGTGAAAAAACCATATTTGTTAGTATATATCAAGGCCGAGAGGACACGTTCCTCTCATGTCGAGATTAGTATTAGGGACCCTTAGTATTATTAACCGGTTACTATACGTACATGCAGTGAGACAATCAATCTATGCTCTCATTCACATTTCATTCTAGCACTGACGACTCCAGCCCTATCTATCCCTAGAAGCAAATGGACCCTAGAAGCAAATGGAGTAAGTCCGATGGAACACTCGGATTGGAAAAGATAATTATACTTATAGGCATGGATGAAAAAAAAGCTTGGAAACTAGTTCAAATCGAACTCAAAAGCAACTAGGCAATCCAACTTCCATTGAAGCAGCTTCCCTGGAACTAGCTGCCATTGTATCGGTTGGTGCCATTTCTTCTCTTGGAGGCAGGGCAATAGATTAAGATTAGGCGGTAAGCGAAGGAACTGTAGGGCTTAGGGCTGCGGGTGAGCGCAACTTCAATAGGTCGAGGGGAGGAAGAGAAGAAAAAGCAGCTATTTCACCTGGTGTCGTAATAACCACTGTTTTCGGGTTTGAAGGCATAAGCGCAGCAGAGATCTTCTTTCATTTAAGAAGAAGCCACCGTAAAGAAGAGGAAACAAGGCGTTTAAGGGACACCGACTCCCATTATTTTCTCCAGGCCTGCTTTGGCTAAATCGACGGAGGCTTAGCTTATTATGTTTCGGGCGTTTAGCTAGCTTAGAGAATAAAGAAATCTATCTCTAAAGGGGGAGCGGTACGACTATTTTAGGTTAGAGGAAGGTTGAAGAGAGAATAGCTAAAATAGCCAGTCGGGTAGGCAAGTGCGGGTGGCTGTGGTCAAAGTGAATATGTCTTGTTTCGGTTAGCGGTTTCGGCTCTCCGGCACCGAAGTAAACTCTTTCTATTGCGGGGCCTATGGAGTTTGGGGATGAGTGCTGACACTTTACTGTGCAACATTCCTGTTTCTTTCATTCCCCTTACTAGATCAAAGAGGGCATATGTGGGGTTTGAAGATGCCTGGACCTTACCACCTTATTCTAATAGCCCGCATCAATGCCTCTGCCCAGAACATAGGAGCCCCCTGGGTTCAAGATCTCATATCAATTTTCAACTGCTGGGAAAGAATTGGGGTGCGGCAGGAAGAAATGGAATTCTCAATAAAAGTATAAACAGGTCTTCCCCACTGCTGCATAGAATCTGAGCTGGGTGGAATTGAAGTTCGGTTTCGATCAAGACACCCCTGCCTACTTACCTTAAAAAAACGACTAATGATCAACCGATCACAGAGGTCCTTTTCCAGCAACTTCAAATCAGAAAGCCCCGACTCCCATAAAGAATGCTTGCAGATCTTTCTTTTTATTACGATGACGATATGGACCTCATTACTGTCTCATTTTCTTATATTTATATAAGTTCTTTTTTTTGGATTCGACATAACAAGAACAGAATCACGCTCTGTAGGATTTGAACCTACGACATTGGGTTTTGGAGACACACGTTCTACCGAACTGAACTAAGAGCGCTTTCCGGGAGATAAAGCAGTAAAGAAAAGGATGATTTTTGTACCGCATGCATATAGAAAAATGAAACTCTGAATTTTGTCCAATTTGAATCGATCTCAATTGATCCCTCGTTACTGCCCATAGGAGAAGTAATAGGTAGGGATGACAGGATTTGAACCCCTGCCTTGTTTTCCACATCATAATTTATTCCTCCATCTATATACAACTTTCTTGTCATTTCTTCTTTTTGGTTTCATATAATAAATGATATACATCTGAAACCCAACCTAACGTATAAAGAATGAATATTTATCGGTAATGCTCAGGAAGAAAGAAGGGGTCATCTTTTTGATTTTTATTCCACCCTCATGTACCCTTCTTTGCATTTTTTCTAAAGCCTGTTCAACCTCATATCACCTAGAACAAGTCATGGACTTCTTCAATGAAAGAAAGTCTCATGGAAACGTTTTCAACGAAATAAGAACCATACAAAATAGATTTCTTGATCTTTTTATTTAGGAAAACGGATTTTTTCGCAGTTTTTTCTTTTATCCTAAAGATATGCAGAACGAGTGTATTATGAAATGTTCGTTGTCTAGCTTTGCATACATCGCTACTTAATCGTTTAGTGGTTATCGATGAAATTACTTCACCATAGAGAAAATATTATTGAAGTTTATATATATATATTATTGGTTGCTTTTGTTTATGTCCAATTGGAAAAGTTGATCTTCTAAATTCATATGTTTAGCCTAAAGTACATAACTT
This sequence comes from Triticum aestivum, assembly GCF_018294505.1. Classification (NCBI taxonomy): domain Eukaryota; kingdom Viridiplantae; phylum Streptophyta; class Magnoliopsida; order Poales; family Poaceae; genus Triticum; species Triticum aestivum. The sequence goes on along the minus strand of NC_036024.1, from coordinate 444,864 downwards.
GTGTTCCTCCCTAGTTCTTGCAAAGCCACCTAATCAAGCCTCACCTCATTTGTAGTTATAACATGTTCAGCTGAAAGCAAACTCCAAATAAAATTGGTTTACTATTAGTAACACATATACTTTTTTACCTTAGCTCTTTCTTTATTGTTCATTGAGCAGTTCAAATGCTTTGATTGCTTATCAGATAAGAGGTAAAAATATTCTTCATTCGTTTATTTTGTTAATTCCAAATTGCATTCAAATCCATTCTTTCTCATAACTTGAGAATATGTACAGCGCAGAACAGAAAAGAAGGCTGATTTGATGAGTTGTAGGGGCGGACCCACTTCCACTGATTTCTTGCGGGAAGGTTCTATAAGGGAAGAAGAATCAGAGCTGTGACCTGGTAACCTTGATTTCTTTCGGAACGTCATTACGAGAGTAACAAAGAAAGAATAACGTAGATAGGAAGGAGCGAGCCGAGCCCCAAGGATAATGAATTGGTATGCCGGGTGCTTACTTGAGCAAGAAGCCAAGTCATCGATAATCAAAGAAAGGTGTGAGTGAACGAGCCCAACTTTCCGATTCAAATATGACTCCTTTCCACTTTCAACAAATAGAGAAATCTCCGCTAGGCTAGCAGTGGGTAACCAACGTAGTGCCCCATTCGTTCCATGACATCCAATCAGTTCTCCTCGGATTCCAATCCAATCTCCCAATCAGTGAGAAATAGACGGTCGGATGAGATCTCGAACGTTGTCCCTACCTACTGAGGAATCAAAAGTGTACGTAGAAAAATAGAGTGTTGGAAATGCATCGAGGAGAACTTACCTTGTGAGTCACTACTCCGGCACTGGGCAGGAATACTACTAGCGAGGCTTATAGGCGGCTAGTTCTTAAAGAAATCTGTCAGCTATAACCTAGCCTATTGAATCTGGTACGCCCGAAGCACGAAACTAGATAGGTAGCCCTACCTACGACTAGAAAAGTATCGTATTTTTTTCTTCCAGTAAATCTTCCACTCATTCCTTCCATTATGGAATATCATTTGGAGTGTATTTTCCCTCTCAAAAAAGGCTTCGCCCTCACTTCACTGAACTTATTGGAAATGCCTAGGACAGAGTTCATTCACTTGCCCAGCAGCCCTACTCCTCATAGTTGATCCGAATTTCTATCCCTGATTGACTCAATCAGGAAGAGGAAGACTTGATAAAAGATGAAAAGAAAGGATTGATTACCTTTTGAAGTCAAGAAAAGAAAGGAAAGGGCTATTTATGAGTTTATGTAGATGAAGTTTCAGATTCTTGGATGAGCGGAACATCTTTGAGACAAATCATCTCTACCCGGGTACATAGCTTCATCCAAACCATGGATCCACGAATTGTTGACTCGCTCTAGAAAAGAGCTTCGTAGTTGGGAGCTCTGAACCGATGATCGATATGGTTTCCTAGGATGAGAACTATGGTTTACTACTTGAAAGAAAGTTGTTTTATCTTTTTTTCACTTTTTGAGGTGTTTTGCCTAGTCTGAATTTCCCCTTCTTCTATTTGATCAAGATGGATAGCAAAAAAGCATGAATAGGCCTACTGGGATGGAAGGAGAGAAGGACTGAACGAGAAAAGGAAATACCTCTTTGTTTACCTTGGAATGAATTGCTCAACTACTTAGGTAACGAAACGAAACGTTCATCTACGATCTTTCTTAAAAAAAGATAGGACTGTACGGCAGTTCTCGTTAGTAGATTCGCAGAACAGAAGAAGAAGTTCACTCTGACTTGCGCACTACAAAAAGGCAGCCAACGACTTCGGACGTACTCCGTCTTTCGAGCCTCTGTTTAGCTTCAAAAGATAAGGCGCTAGTGCAACGAACGCTGCTTTGGTGCGTCCCACCCCAACTAACTAGTGCTTGACTTGACTTTCCCCCGCGCCCTATCCAATGAATAAGGAGAAGGCCGGCCTATCAATGACCGAGCCAGTCTGATCTCCTTTATACTGACCTCAAACAACGAGCGAAGTCGAGATGTTGATGAGAAAGGGGCTTTTCTCAAGGCCAAAGAGTGCTCTTTGAAGGCTACTATGCATCCTTACGAATACAAGAGTGGTTTTTTTTGTTTTGGGTATAGCAGGACTTGAACCTGCGACCATTAGGTTAAAAGCCCAATGCTCTACCAACTGAGCTATACACCCGATTTTACAAGAAGGCTTGGTGCGGAAAAGAAAAGAGGGCGGCCTGGCCCCTTTTCTTCTTATCATATCACAAGGGCGCGGCTCTGTATGGTATAGTACTGTGGAGCAAGTTTGGGAGTCCTTTCCACTCATTGAGGATTCTATCTAAAAAAGAAGGTCAACGGGGGAGACTACTTTGAAGTCCGGGCTGAACAAACTACTTCTCCTGCTACCAAAACAGAGAAATAAGGAAATAAGATGGATTCGTCTAATAAAATACCCAATGCCTGTAGTTGAAGAATTGTTGGATGAGTTATCTTGTGCTGTTTGGTTTACTAAGCTGGATCTGAGAGCTGGTTACCATCAGATAAGATTACATGAAGCAGACGAATACAAAACGGCATTCAAGACCCACGTCACTATGAATTTTAGGCTATTTGGGCTCACAAATGCACCACCCACCCTCCAGAGTGCTATGAACACAATTCTGGCTGAGCTGACTAGGGTTTGTGTACTTGTTTTTGTTGATGACATCTTAATCTACAGCAAATCCTTGCAAGATCATGTCACCCATTTGCAGCAAGTATTTGACCTTCTGAAGCAGAATCAACTATATGTGAAGTTGAATAAATGTTCATTTGCTCAACCACAGATAGAATACCTGGGTCATGTCATTAGTGGGCAAGGGGTGGCTACAGACTAAAAGAAGATCCTCACAGTGAAAGAGTGGCCTACTTCCAAGTCAAGCACATTAGAGTTTGGGCTTAGCAGGACAGGCGTTTCATTCACAGGAGCTTAGCTCATTTGACTGCTCAAAGACTTAAAACACCAATGCAGCACAAAGCTTTCCTTTCCTCAAGCTCATGGGATTACAATATACCATCCAATAAAAGGCTCAGAGAATAGGGCAGCTGATGCACCACTATCTAGATTACATGAGCCAGATGAACTCAATGCCATTACTTCCTGTCAACCACAATGGCTCACTGATATTGTTGCAGGGTACAGCAAAGACACATTCACCCAGAATTGACTATCTGAATTGGCAGTCCTGAGCACTCACAAGAATAGCAAATATTCATTGCATAATGGGGTCATTCGATATAGAGGAAGAGTATGGGTTGGTGCAAACTTCTAAATGAAAAAAAACATCTTGCAAGCACTTCATGCCAGTGGTATTGGTGCCCACTCTGGCATTACTGCTACTTATCACCGCATCAAGGCACTATTTGCTTGGACAGGAATCTTTCAATCAGTGGAATCTTTTGTCAACAAGTGTCAAATCTGTCAGCAAGCTAAGGTAGAACATTAAAAACTCCCTGGCCTCTTCGATCCTCTACCCATTCCTGATGAAGCATGGTCCATTATCAGCATTGACTTCATCACTGGATTACCAAAGTCCCATTACTATGATTCAATTCAGGTGGTGCACGAGACAAGCCAAACAAACAGAAACCGAATTAATACCGAAGAACACAAGCTGTGGGCCGTAAAGTGGAAACGGTTGCAGGCCAAAGCTGTCCCCCTTTGCCACTAAGACTTGAATCTTTAACCATCGGAATACCCGGTACTCTCTCTACCAAACAGGCAAGATAGTCTTATCTTGAACTCTGTCCCTTCTCTAATGATTGACAGGTTTAGTGCCTGGTAGTAAGGGTATTTTGTGGTCTATTGTCCTCCTAGGAGGTCACTCTGTAGGCTCAGCAAACAATTCACTGAAGCCATTCAAGACCGGTTGCAGGGCAGACAGACCATTGACTTGACATGACCGTAATACATACAGAATAGGAAGGATAAGCTATAAGATAGAGATCCGGATTGTTGTGCTCCGGAATAAAGAAGAATACCATCTTGTCTAATCAAATACGAATACCATCTTATTGATTTAGTCAGCTTGCATCAACACATAAGATGTGATATGAGTAGTGGGAAATAAACTCTTCTTTGATCACTTGAAACATAGTAGAAAGCATCCAAAACAGAATGAAATGCTGTTCAAAAGAAGAAGCTACCTGGCCCAACCACTACACCATTTTGCCTAATGTGTGACTACCCATATCAGTTACAACATCTTCCGTTTCCAAGTTTTCAGTGCCTTTTTCTTATAGTATACAAAATAGGATTCTGGATTGCTCTTCATTTCGTTCAATTTATCCCCTTGCTTTTCAACGTATATATATTAACCCGCCTTGTTTACCTATTTCTTCTACAATTCACATGACTCATTGAAACCAACTTTCTCCTTCCTACATTTTATCTCTACAGCAGTTATCCTGTATAATGATTTCTTTTTGGTCGCTACTCTCCTAACCGACGAGTCGGAGAGGATACGAATGTCCATTCACCCTACCACCCATCTTCCTTCTAGCTTCCTTGATCAACGACGAGTAAAGATCCCGGAAAAGATCCAAGGGAGTACAATACACTTTATATTCACGTCTTGAATAATGAGGGGGGTAAAGAAGAAAGTCCGATTTCTCTCTCCTTTGTGGATATGCCCTTATTCAGCTCTTGAAAGAAAGAGAGATAGAAAGAGAGAATGATCAAACTCAACTAGACGGCAGTTCCTCTTGTTCAAACCTCTCTTGCCGAGTCTTCTCCTCATAGCGAGTTTCGCTCTCGCTTCGCGTGTCCTAAACATAAAAAAAAGAAAGAATTGATTGTGAAAGACAAGTGTTTCATTCCCCTCCCTAATCGTTGAAATTCGAACTGTCCGCTAGCTCCTCCTTTGTTTGGATTATAGCCCTTCCTTGGGGATTTACTATCCAAAGTAAATCTTTCCAGTTTCAAATGCTACTATTTCTTCGTGGGCAGAAAGTCCAAAATCTTCTTTTTCCGGTACTCCTTACTCTTTTCTCCCGTCGTCCTACTTTCACTTCTACGGACCTTCTATCCATAACGAGTTCCAGGATTGGTGAATCGATGTGGGAATAGATAAAACGATTGTTGAGTACACAGTATAACCGTGTAGCTCATCCAGAAGATCATCAATGACCGGTATCGGGTATTTCTTTTTTACGGTTTGCGCATTGAGTTGCCTATAATCCATAGGCGCCACGAACCTTCTTTCTTCTTGTAAAGAAGAGCCGGTGAGGCATGAACTAGGTTGTAGAGTACCATTCTAGAGTAACTCCTTGATTATGGCTTCAATTTCATCCGGTGGTGTGAATACCTATAAGGCCTTTGATTCACTGGTTGACTATCGTGAGGTGAATCCGATGGTCACATGGTCTTTTAGGAGGGAGGGTAGTGGGTTCTAAGAACACATCAGAGAAAGAGGACCAAACCTGCTTGAGTCCTCTTCTACATCTTGAGTACTTCCCACTCCAATGGATCTAGTTTTTAGAATAGCTTTGATCCGGCCATGTAGAGCACTCATAGAGGTCCGGCTTCACGTCAGTAATCTACCACACCCATGCTAGAATTCAGTAGAGTCCCCACTCGCCAACCGCGATGTCTTGGTTGAGAGGCCCCACCTACCCATCTTCCCACAGTTTCACTGAGGTAGTACCATCCCCAATTCGCCACTTCTTGTGTTGATGTACTAAGAAATTGGTTGAGGCAATCGACTTCAATCAGAGGAAGCACTTGTGCACATCAACTTAGGATATCCCCTCCGTTCTACACCAGATTATGCACTCACCTCTGGTATAATATAGGAAAGGAAGACGCCCTTTCAGTGCACGCCAAAGCAGCTTTGCCTAGAAGGCTTCGAAATACACTACTAGGTCCCTCATTCTCAGTCGGCCTTCACAAAGCGGTTTGCACACCTTGGACCAGCTGGACAGATGTTCCGGCCTTTCTCCTATTAAATGCATCTGCCACCTTATTTTCCATTTTACCCCTAATATTCCGCCTTTGAAAGTCAAAACTCACACTTGCTCATCTTAGCATGTAGCTGATTCCGCAGAAAAAGTGTTAGCTGCAAGTGCTGTTGATGCTCCTTCAGTGTTTTACTGTCAAGAAGTATATCATAAAACCAACACAAATCTTCTGGGCTTGAACACATCATTCATGAGTGCTTGAAACGTTGCAGGAGCATTTGTAAGCCCGCATCACATTGAATTCATAGTTACAGGGTTCTGAATGAAGTTTTGGGCTTGTCTTCCTCTCTCATCCTGATCTGATGATAGCCAGATCTTAAGTCAATCTTGCTGTAATATTTAGCACCACTCATCCAATAGGGCATCTATGTGCCGGAATTGGGTATTTCTTCTTTACTGTACTGGCATTCAGCTGCCTGGTTTCAATGCACATCCTCCATGTCCCATCCTTCTTCTTCACTAACAGCACAGGTGAAGCAAAGGGGCTAGTAGAGGATTGTATCAGTGAATTCTTCAGCAATTCCTCAATTCTCAATCTCAGCCTTTTGCAGATGTGAGTATCCGTATGGCTTCAGATGTTTGGGCTCAGTACCTTCGGGGGTCTATAGTGATCATGGATTCTTTTTTTTTGTAAGGACTTAGGTTCTTGAAACACCTACTCTTAAGAGTTCAGTAGGGTTGAAATTGGATCAGAGATCAGAGATGTTAGGTTTACTGAGTTGACCATGCACCATTGAGCCATCATGCAGAACTAAGCTTGTTCTGATTTAGTAGCAATCAGCTCTTCTCCTTCCACCTGGTACAGCTTTCCTCCTCCCCTCTTGATTCCTTCCAGCACCACTTAAACACTGCGGAAAGGGTTTTGACCAGCTAGTCAGATTGCCCCATTACGGGTGTGTTACGCCAGAAAGTTCCTCAATCCTGTGCCTGTTCCCGAGCGAGTCAGTCCCATTTCGATGACGAACGACACGATGTGTGCCTCCATAGAGCTTCCCATTTGACATTTCTCCATCGCGAGAGATTCTCTCCAGCCACAGGTTCCCCAGTGGTACGTCCGGGGTCGGTTCAATCAGTGCGCTATCAGTCCAGTACCATTAGCTCTCCAAGGGTCGCAATCCATTCTTTCCGGGCAAGCCAGTTCAGTTCCTTTCTGGTAGCAAGAGATCCCATATCAGATTAAGTAAAGGGATTACCTAGCTAGCGCATATCGAAGAGTTGGAGACTTCCTGCCACTATAGAAAAAGCCGTTGATGGATCAATTTCTGTAGGTGGGTCTCAACTCGGATCGAGACATTCGGATTTGCCGATGAAGAGTACTGCCTTGGAGGGCTAGGGGTTGTAGGGGAAGAACCAACCTTTTGTAGGTAGCAAAACATCTCACTCAGTAACTAAATTAGAGTTCGATCTTTTACGTTTGTGTTGTCTTTTTGCATTTTTGTTTCGATCCGACATCAGATCTGAGTTATTGTTCACTGACTATATCTTAGACCATTGCGATCTCTTTCTTTCACTTGGTTTTTCTTCCTTCCCTTCGGTACTCCTTAACTCGGAGATACTCCTTCGGTACTACTTGGCTACTACTTGAACAGATGGGTTTAGTCCCTTCCTTCGGGCAACGTTTTCTCCGGGTACCACCGGCTTACCACCGGGTTGAAAGAAATCCCTTACTATTAGGACATAGTGTTCGGTACGACTTAAGGCTACTGGATTGACTTTCTTTAATGTTGCATCTGCTTTCAACTATTTCATAGCCTCCCGTCCCGAGCAAACGTCGAGAGCAGGGTGTTGAGCCAAAAAGTAAAATCCATAGAGTTGGGGACTAAAGAGACTCTTTTTTTACAGCCAACCATGAAGAGAAGAGAGTCTCAGAGTAGATTCGGTAATGTTGAGTCGATCTAGTATGGAAAATTCCTCGCTGTGCGCTCGCCTTTTGCCTGCTTCTGCTTCATCTGCAGATCGGATTCCTTCCCCAGAGTTCTTACTTATAGGCTTTATAGCCAAGCAATAGAATAGCTGCTTCTTCTAAAGCGGATTAGAGTGCGACGACCAAAGCTACGGAGCGGCCTCTACCGCTTTCCCTACTGTTCTGGTTGAACTAGGGCTTTGGCTGAGCGACCACCTTCTTCCAGTATTCTTAGCTTACTGTCTGCTTCCTGCCTGATCGGTGCTGACTGACTGTTCTTGCTTGTCTTGGGCCTGCTCTAGTTTTGGTGCTGCTAACTAAGGGTCGAATTTCGTGACTTGATGAAGAGGAAGCCGAGTATCTTTGGTCTTGAAGAGTCAGGCCAATCCAACCGCTTGCTCCTGCCCAACTCAGTCTCAGTCGTACCATAATGCGCCTGGACTCAACACTTTTCTTGCTCCAAGACCACCCTCTAGCCCTCATGTAAAATAGATGACAGAATTGTAAACAATCATAGAATGATTTAAGCTGAGGAACATAGAGGTCTCTCCCACAATTTTTGTCATATACCTCTGGAATAGTGTTGAAATCACACGCCACTAAGCTGTTTTTTAAACCAAGTGGTTTATCTTAGTGTGCTAGCCGCTGCTTCATTTCGTATAGCGATAACGCTTTCTCTTTCTTAGCGCTCCACCCCGCGGAGAACTCTGGTTGCGCTTTGGTTGGCTTTCTCTTTTTTTCGATTTTCTCTGACTTGACTCAGCTTGACCTACTTGACTCAGCGGTTAGAGTATCGCTTTCATACGGCGAGAGTCATTGGTTCAAATCCAATAGTAGGTAAAGCCGGCCGAAACCCCCGCTTTTGCCAGCATGACAGCAAGCACAGACTGGCATCAAGGAGTAGAATGACCAAAGCATCGGTTGCTTCCACTTGTTTGTTGCCTTCTTCGACCGACAGACAAGGTACCCCCCTCTTTTTCTCTTGCGAACCTACGTTGAGCTTGGGACAACCCGCGACTGGCATAGGATATTTCAAAAGCGCCAGGATCCATCCTTCTTACGAACCAAGAGCACTGGAGAAGCGAAGGGGCTCGTGCTGCGACGAATAATGCCATTGTTCATCATCTCACAGATTTGCTTCTCAATCTCTGTTTTCTGGTGGGGTGCATATCTATATGGCCGGACATTGACTGGCACTGCACCTGGCACCAACGGAATTTGGTGGTCACAGGCACGACGAGGGGGTAATTCCTTTGGCTCCCGGAACAAAGCATCAAACTCCTGTAGCAGTTCTTGAACAGCTGGAGGTGTCTGCTCTGCAGGATCAGCATCCAGAGTAATTGCTTGCAGATCATGCTCCTGGTGAATCTGACGCACTTGCACACACTGGCTAACAGCACCCCGTTTCAGCAATCCTTGCAGCTTACGGACAGAGATTGGACGGCAGGAAGGATTATCTTGAATGCCATTGAGAGTGATGCGGCGCCCTTTGTGCGTGAATTTCATACGACGATGACGCCAATGTACCCACATCGGGCTATGGTCTTCGAACCGCTCTTGCCCTCCCCTTTCACTTCCATAGTGGTCTTCTTTGGCCGGCCCACTCATTTCACTCTCAAGCTCTCTGAGAAGAGAGAATCCGATTCAAGATGTTTCGAATTCAGCCTTTCCTTCATGTTCGTGCTTTAAGTCAGTTCGTACTTTTCAGTATCTAAGAGAATGACTGAACTCGCGTTGAAAGCTACTAAACAACGGCTGACAGAGACTCATAAGAGGGAGAGCGGTAGCAAAAATGAGATCTTTCGTCTAGACAGAAGAGAGATCCTTTCCTTCCTTTCTATAGGAAATGACTGATGTTGCTAAGTCACCTTCCGCTGCTCTTGCGTCATCCCTTTTCCAATTCTTTTTGTATGGCTCGGTTGCATCCGATTGATCGATCCCTAGTCACTGATTACATGCATGAGTTCTTTGATTCACTACTGACTTCTTCTGTGGAGCCGAGTTCGCCGACTGAGACTACTTGAAAAGCATTTTCGACCAACCGATCTCACGACGATGAGTCACCCACATACTTAACAAAAAATGCAAATAGAAGAGCAAGTAAATCAAGCTCAATTACAACTCACTCTGATCAAATAGCACTCAGGTATAGGATTTCCAGCGGAAAGGTAGCCTTGCTCGCTTCTTTACCCTTGTACGCACAAATCTAGCTCATAGCAGCACTTTCGAGTTCGGTTACTTAAGTACAGAGATTGGAACAACTTAGCGCGGGAAGTCCCATATCTTGTCTTAGCCTCGCCTCACCTATTTCCTCATAACGAGATCAGAATGAAATAGAATGGAATCTCAAGTCTTAGCTAGATCAGGGCTACCACGTTCCCTCAGACGAAAAAGAAAAGAATACTAGACCTGTTGGACTCGCAAAGTAGGATCAGGCTTTTTCTACTAGAAACAGAGGAGAGCGAAAACTAAGTCAAAGGGGGAAGAGCTGTTTATGAGCATTTTAAGGCCGGTTGACAACATCCAATGTCTCCCACGAGGGTGCCTGAAACTCCAGTTTTTCTAGGCAGAGGTAGGTATATATATATTTAACACATTTTAGTTTGTAGGAAGATTCCCCGCTCTGAAATTTTTTCTATTTGGAGCTTCTTCCAAAGAGGTTGGGATTCTAGTTTCAATTGGATGTGTCCCGGTAAGATCGTTAACGACTGATATACTGCCTGAGACAGGGCATGCTCTCCCCTCTGCGTATCGAGAGAAAGAAACAACTTCCTGATTCCAGTTTATTTCATTTATACCTACGATATCCACGCTAAAGATGCAAACTTTTGCAGTTCATATCAGCCTGAATGAGGAAGTAGAGTCAGTTTCGTCCATAAACTGGGCCGAAGATCTGACAGAGGTTGACTTGCTGGCTTGTGAGTTGCCAGCTCCGTAGTTGATTGCTAACCAGAGGATAGTGACAGCCAATATTCCTATTCCTGCTTGTGTGCTTGTTTGCTATTCTTCCTGTTCCTGTTACGAGACGACCTCGGCTCAAGCTGACCCCACACCGAAAGTCGTCAAGCAGTCTTGGGCTCCATCAATCAGTGAGGAGGAAACCAAAACCTGTTGGAGTTCCCCGCCATCACCTCGCCTAGATCCGGGGGTTCATACCCTCCTGTAGAAGAGATGTAAGTCGCAAAGGCTACTTGCCTGCCGAGGGGGGAGAACTACCTAGTATCAAATTCACAAAGCAGCACATTTAGTAGTTGACATCTTTCTTTCTCGTTTTCATCGGAAAGGAGAGTTTTCACGTTAAGCAAGAAGAGCTACGAGTTGGAGGGCTATTTCACCGACCGTCACTTCTCCTTTGTATCTGCCGAAGACGCAAGTAGCCCAACGACAGGCTTGTGTGGAGTTGAATGACAACACGCAGAGGTCTTTTGGCGAAACTGGGGGCTCTTTGTCTAAAGGAAGGGCAAAGTCAACAGGCCAATCCCAGTTTCAGAATTGGAAGAAGCAGTAGGAGGTTCACCATCAGAAAGGCATGGGACAACAAACTCTCTTAAAGCTTTCTTCGAATAAGTCTTTCGCTTGACTTGGCTCAACGGCTTTAGTTCAGTAAATGCTTTCGTATGAAGCTTGAGTCAAGTCTAGTCTCATGCAGTGAAGATCGTCAAGCAATCATTGCTCGTCTCTCCGAAACCTATTGATAAGGAACGCGTTCAAGTGTATGGAATAATCAAACCTTTCACGTATTTGTTAACATAGCGTTGGACGATTGATTCCTCTCTTTCTCCATGGCCTGCTTCCCATAACTGGCCTTACTAAAACTTACGAAATGCTAATTTGACCTAAATTTCCGGTTAACTGCTTACTTTCTTTGCTAGCTCACCCGAAACTCTGTCTTCAGGAGGAAAGCTTGCTTGAGTACCTTACTTGAAAACAAACCGCTTGAGCTGTAACCGAAACAGAAAGGTTTGATGAGCCGCTGCTTGCTCTCTAACTGCTCTTACCGCTTCTTCTTCTTGACCTCTGCTCACTGCTGCCAATGCTGTGACTGCCGCCCCTATCTCTAAAGCTGCGGATTACAGCTCCTGATTCAAGCAGTTTTTTTTCTGAAGTATGAGTCTTGTTTGTGACATTCAATTCCAGAATGAACATTCAAAGGAAAAGTAGTATGGGACGCTGCTTGCTATTACTGACTGCGGCTGCCGACCGAAGAACTGAAGATCTTCAATCTATGTTTGAGTGCTCTTGCGAAAGAAAATAATTTCGAATGCAAAAATGACTTCAAAAATAGGATAGGATCGCGGATTCCATATATTTTTATAGAAAGAAAGATACTGTACTCCGCATCTTTACACCGAATCCTTAAAAGCCATTTAATGCCTTCTTGCCTGCCTTCAGTTCATGCCTTCAGGCCGGCCTGCTCTTGCCTATGAATGAGATGCCTACTTCCCATTAAGTCAAAATACCTCATAGACATACATATTTTTAAGAATACTTAGTTAGTTAAAGAGAAAGATGGCTTTTGACAATTTTTTTAGTCCCCTCGTTCCCGAGCAAGAAAACGGATGCGCTAACGCGCAACGGCTTTCGCGCTAGTTGCTCAATCCGTTGCTTGTTCGGAAGAATCCGCAAATGAATATTCTTTATTTCCTCTCGGACAGGCCCTCTTTTTTCATTCGAATGTACATCTTTTTCGGTAATGATCATCTACAACTGAAAGACTGACGTCTTCCTCTACTCGATCCTTAGTTATACAATCTCCCTCCACCTCAATTTTTATGATCCTCATAGCCTTTTTTATTCGCGTCCTCCCCCTGGATCTATTCCTGCCGCGTCCACGTCCTCTGCCTCCAGCAACTAGAGCTGCATCATCTTGTTCATTATTGAGAATAGGCCTCTTCTCACACCGTACCAGTTCTTTTTGCAGTTGAATCTTCCCGTTCTGGCTTATTGAGTGTATAGATTCTTTTTGAAATGCAATCTATTCCCACGTCACTCTTCTCATAACATATCCTGTTCTCCTCACTTTGATTCTGGATTCACCGGTTGATTTAAGACGGGGTTCTATGCTTTCTAGCCCCATTTGACAAAAGTGAGCTTCCCCTATCTCTTTTGTAGGAATCAGATAGCAATGCTCATTCGTGAATAGCATTTCATGCTTCCGCTACTTCGTCGGAGAGATCCATGGAAACTCAAAAAAGAAAAGCGGACGGCATTGTTCATACGATAGCCGGAAAAGTAAGTTCTCCCGCCGGCTATTCAAAAAAGAAAGACTTACTTATTCATAAACTGCCTTTTATCGAGCATAATAGCTCTTATACGCTTGTACAGAGGAGTATAAAACAATGTATATATATATATAGGTGTTTAGTATCCTACAAAAACATTAACATCCAAAGCACCGTAAGCTTGCTTTCTCTCCCGCTGACAGACAAAGAAAAGGTTTTTTTAGACTTTTCTATGGTAGGCCTACGCTAGTGGAATATCTTTTGTGTTTGTATTCTAGCTTAGCTCTCTCTATTCTTTGCTTAAGCTATCGTGTCGTGTAGATGGATGGCATCTCCCTATTCCCACATCCCCGGATATGATTAATGCATGGAAGCTAAGGAATTGGGTCATTCTTCAGCCCAAGATGCAAGCATTTGGACTCCATCCGAATATGGCAGTTGAACTCTTATAATAGGCTTGGCTCTGGAAAATGGGCTTATCTTGGGCAAAAAAACGCAAATAAAGAAGAGCTTCTTGTTTCCAAGCGGAACTCGAATGGGCTGCTAGCAGATTTGTTGGGGATGGCAAGTTAACACCGTGGGTAGGCTTGCCTTTCACTCGCTCTGGCACATTTTGGCGGAACGTCAACGTTATATATAGTGGAATTCTAGAGGTAAGTTAATGTTTTCAAAAATCCAAATGGAAAAGGATTTGCAAAAATATGCAGATTAGAAGCTAGTATCTCAAGTTTTATGAGAGAAAGAAGAGGAAGAATCGGCGAACATCCTAAAAAATGGTACTTTTGTCTCAATCCGATCAAAAACAAACATATTCTATTGTGTGTTGACCACCGGGAAACGAATGGATTAAGATGAAGACGGACGGTTCAATTAGCGAGCATGGGAAGGCTTGTGGAGGTTTAGCAAGAAAAAGGGGATATATGCGTTCTCTCAAGCAGTTAAGAACAAGACCATACTCGAAGTCGAGCTCTTTTGCATCTGAACATGTATTCAAATAGCAGCTGAAAAGGAGTGTCAGAGGATTTGGATTGATTCGGATTCCCTAACGTAAGACATGGTCTACTCTCAAGATCCCAAAGTCCGCAGCTAAGGAAAGCCCCTTCTTCATAAGATCAAGAAAGTACGAGCGTCTTTCGAAGATTGGAAAATCTCCCATACTTGGAGAGAAGCAAACCAACCGGCCGATTTGCAATTGACTATGCTTAGTAGTTGACATCTTTGGTCTTCACATTTTCCCTTCCATTTTGTAAAGTTAGTAGAAGAGGATAGATCCGGTAAATTGACGAATGTCAATCTTCATTTTTGTAGATTAATACACTGGTAGGGGTCGATCAGGCAAATCCCAAAGCTGACCCCCGAACAGCTGCCGGACTGCTCTACTGATCTTCTCTCTCTTCAGAAAAACGGAACCTTCTCAAAGACTCCCTTTGCACTGAGAACACAATTCAGAACCCTCCTTCTCACAAGAAGGCAAACCTTGTACGTTGATCGAATCTTCTTTCGCATCCAGAAGAGAGGCTGTGGGCTATCCGAGAGAGTGGTTCAGGTGACTACCGGAGTCATTGATTAAGCAGGTCAGATGGGCTTAGTAGGGCTCGAACCTACAATATCACCGTTATGAGCGGTACGTTTCAACCAATTAAACTATAAGCCCAATCGGATCTCTACATGCCGGGAAGAGCGGACAGAAAGAGGAGACCTTTGCTCTATCTCCTTCTTCCTCTTCCCGGGGCCCCGGAGGGGTTCTTTGGCAAGCCCTATTAAAGAAGCTAAGTGACTTTCGTCACTCAAGTAGTGAGTTTGAGAGTGACCGTTAGGGCGACCACTTGTACTTCTAGGCCTTGGCGACCTATATGTTACGCAACACAGCTTCACTCGATTCAGTAAATCAATAGTTCAAACCAGCCCACTAATAGCTTAGATAGTGGCCCTTCCACTTTGGTATAGTTGACCCTACCTATTGACTCAAGGTTCATAGGAAGGGGGAACCCAGACGTAGTGGGATGTAGGCTTCAGTTGTTTTGGTACTTTTTCACTACGTCTTATTATTTGTTTTGTAACCGGCTTTTCACCGGCAGGTCAGTAGGCCTTTTAGAAGGCGAACAAACGAAAGTTCTCCGCGGGCGCTAGCGCTATCTTGTTCGCTTTTGTCAACTGAAGTCGCGCGTAGCGCCAACTAACTGATAGCTGATAGAGCGCGGAGCCCCTTCTCTAAGCGAGCAGAGCCATTTCTTTCTACTGTCGTCAAAAGAAAAAGAAAAGTACTAAAGGCGAAGGGCATTCTGTTGTACAGCTACTTTGGTATAGTTACAAAGGTAACCGGTAGGTGACTGTTGAATCGACAGTAGTTACGAAAGGGGGAAATAGCTCAGTTGGTTAGAGTGCTGGTCTGTCACGCCAGAAGTCGCGGGTTCGAACCCCGTTTTCCCCGCCCGATCTTCCTCTTCCTGCCCGACTCATTTTGAAAACACTGGAAGCTGCTGATCCCAGCGTAGCATTCAAGACAATTGTTCCTTCTTCGGTCTCCCTCCACCCCCTTCGTTTGTTGTGGGTCTCACCGCAGGCACTTACTTAATGAATGAGTGAAGATCTTCCTTCCCCCCTTGTGTCTTACCAAGGACTGAGTTCCCACTTGTGGCGAAAAAAAAAGTATACCATCCCACCCGGCCTAACCCGGGGGGTTAAGGTTCCTCTCGGAGACTGCCAGTCTACAAGAAGCTGGCAGAGCTTTAGCCATTGGACCACATCCATCCATCCTCCTACCTAAAGACGCCTTTTCTTGTTCGTTCTTCGAATTACGCTAGTGGAGACTAATTCCTTCCGGCTAATGAAGATACTACCCCAGTCTTCCCATTCATTCCCAGTGGATCCTTCTTATCCCTTTTCATTGAACGAACCAAGTTCACCTATACGAGAGTGAGGAATAGAAATCCTACAATCAACTTCCCACTTTTGATGTCCCGTTTGACGATTCTGCTGCGTCTTTAGAAAAAAAAAAAGGAGAAGGACAGGGGTCGCTAGTCAGAAAAGCTATAACTATCAATTCGAATTCTGAATGAATCAAATCTCCCCAAGTAGGATTCGAACCTACGACCAGTCAGTTAACAGCCGACCGCTCTACCACTGAGCTACTGAGGAAGAACGGACTTAAGGAAGCTGACTCTCGTTCTTTGGCCCAACCAACCGCAGACCGAAAATCCAAAAAGTGCGTCACTTTTTCTCTTTCACATACACCGGGAGAAAGGGTGACGATAGCAATCCCCTTTGCCTCCCCGGCCGGGGCAGGACAAGGGGGGCGGCGGTCAACCATCAACTCTCGATATGCATATTGATCAATCGATCTCCGCGTCCTGCCAGTTCGCTAAGTAGACTCACTCTACCGAGGGGCAACTAAGGTTGGTTCCTGCCAATTCCCTTGCTGATCAGCCTTGGAATTGGCAAGTATGAGAGAGGACTCTCTCTGTCTCTCCGAGTTTCAACTACTAAGTGAAGTTAAGTAGCACTTCCGCTATTCTAAATGTGAATAGATTCCGATCAAGCAAGCAGGAGAAGGTGGTCCTTTCATCTCTCTGTCTGCTCCATGCTCTATAAAGGATCATGAGCAGGTTTAATGCTAGAAAAAACGAGATCTGCCTAATCATTTCGGTAGATGAAGTAGTGGGAGGTCACGAAGGAAGTAAGGGGGCATGTTAAGTTGATAATTTCGAACATTGTAGCATCCTTTTGACGGTTGGGCTTTGAGTTGAGAACTTTTAAGAACTCTTAATATGAAAATACACATTCTAAAATGACGCATCGAGCGAGACCATTCTGTTTCATTGTGAATGAAAGACGTTTTCGACCAACAACATCTACTCATATCCAGCTTCGTGTCATTTTTGAACACTGCGATCAGCAAGCAGCAAGCGGGGGAGAGTCAAGTCAAGTACAACACAGGACTGACGGGGTGGGGCGCGCCAAAGCAACCCGGGACCCCTCCGGGGTCACTACAAAAGCGCTGGCGCCTTCTTTTGAAGGTGAAAAACTACGCTAGCTAAGAAAAAGAAAAGGGCTGCGCTAATGGCAAGGAGCAAGAAAAGGGCAGCTAGCTCGAAATCCGATAAATCGAATACCTCCTGGCTTCAGTTATGAGAGAGAACTCCAAGGCAGGATAAAGACTGAGTTGGATTCAGCCGCGTGGGGAATGAAACAACATTCATGGAATGAGTTGAGGCAAAACCTCCAGCTCTTTTTGAGAGTCAGGGGCTTTAAAAGCGCTTTAAAAAGGGCTGTCTGCATTACTGGATTCACTATATCAAATTGTAGTAAAAACAAGGGGCCACGTAGACTATTCTGAGGTGGTATGCTAAATCCATGATCAACTGATGTAGCTAGTGTGACTAAAGCAGCAGCTATTGGCTTAACTGGTTCTAAACTCTCCCACCCGATAAAGGAATTGAAAGACTACCCCGGGCCACGTAGACTATTCCCTTCCGCGGACATTCTTTTCTAGAAGGAAAGTAGCAAAGCCGAACGCAAATACACATGCAAATTGCGTCGACTACCTCATCACTGTCCAAAATGGGGGATACCGCTATTCATACATGGATGGACGAGGGACTCCGCTGACAACATCAGTAGATGACTTTTCTCGCGGAATGCTATTAACGTTGGAAAAAAACACAGCTCTCAAACTCACCCTCCGGGTGATAGGTAGAAGCATTAGTACCTAACGGAGCGGTATCTAACCAAAAAGGGAGGTGATGTTCTTTTTAGAAACAGGATGGAGCATGGCTTCCTTTCTTCTTAGATACATTTCATTCATTCCATTTCTCTATAGTTTACACCAGAACATCTTGCTAATCCTGACAGATCTCGAAAAGGGTGGGGGCACTAGAACCAAATCTACATACACATCGAAACTTCCTATCTCAGCCAAGCTAGCACCTTCATCCCACCAATGCATTGTACGACTCTCCACCCCCTTTTCCTCCCTCATGAAATCCTAATTTCCCGCAATGAAATTCGATTTCGTTCATGTCGGCGGTTGGCAAAACGGCCCTGAGATCCGGGACTGGTAAAACATGGGTGCCCAATTTGCTTTTCCGTGCTCCGCCTTAGTGCCCTTATGAAGGCGGCGGGGAGTCCTTAGCCTTTGAACCAAACTCTAGGGAACGCTCAATTGCCTGACGTCTCAACTGCAATGGTGAACTCAGTGACATACACTGAAATGGATTGCATCTATTGTTCCAAACAAGGCTGATATTAGCATAAAAGCCCTTCCATGCAATTTCTTGCTTCGCTCTACAGACGAAAGTGCCGGATAGTCAATGGTAACCAGAAGATCTATGGTTTTCGAGAGAAGGTAATTGGAAAAACGATTCATTCCTTTGCTTTCTTTCAGATATCTATTCAATAAGATGATCTGACCTTACCTGAAAACTAGATTCATGAAGAAGCCCAAAAAGTGCCGGGCTTAGTGCAGCCCAGTTCCTAGCCAGTGTGGGGTTCTGCCATGGATATTCGGTCCACTCCAGAATTCCATTCATTTTTCAAACGTAACTCGATTGACTCAATTCACAAACGGCAAGGAAGTCAAAAGTGACGCTTACAGGTCGTACGACAATTGCTTCTCTTCCGGGACTACATACATCTTTTCTTTAACAACTACCATACAAGCTATTCGCTTAATACATGCTAGTAGGTAGGCTGGTGGTGGAGTATTTATTTTCGTCTTTTTTTGGTCTGTCTGTATTTCGGTTTTGGGATGGTGCGAATCCATCTATCCACCATTCTTTTATCTTTCAGTAGTGTCAACCTCAGTTCTGGTTCTTTATCTTGGAATACTCTCCGTTGTCCTGGAAGCAATGCTTGAAAGAAAGCGTAAGGAAGCGTCAAATCAGTATGATGTATTGGCAAAGCCAGTAAGAAGGGAATCGAAAGTAGATAGGGACTCCCACTGTAGATGTGGTTTTATACCTTGATGAATTGGTACCTTATAGCATAGCGAATTTACTTTTCTTTCAAAAGGATATATCAACCTGTAGTGAAACCGGGCCACCGAGCTTGCTTTTACCGCTCTTACAGCTCTCTCTCTTC
Source organism: Triticum aestivum (assembly GCF_018294505.1). Taxonomy (NCBI): domain Eukaryota; kingdom Viridiplantae; phylum Streptophyta; class Magnoliopsida; order Poales; family Poaceae; genus Triticum; species Triticum aestivum. The sequence goes on along the minus strand of NC_036024.1, from coordinate 425,693 downwards.
TTTTTTATGGGTAGTTTGGCCAGAAAGAGAAAGAGGAATGTACCCATTTCTATTTATCCATTCTCATAGAAAGTACCAAAAATGTTTTTGAATGTATGGAGCAGGCGTATGAGTTGATATCTTCAAGAGTCAAATCCTTTTCTTGCCCACCCAGCCATAAAAGAAAAAAATCGTTACGAGCGGTCTTAAACCCTCACCTCAATCTCAAAAATGGAATTGAAAAGCTCCAATTTAAATAATGGTACCGGGGAAATACCCAGGGAAGAATCATTCTTTGAATCATCCAGATCTATCAATTTGCGAATTCAATAAAAAACGGACTGATCCTCGGAATACACCATCATCTTTCGAAGTGCGCAGTCAATATTATGTTATATTCAAAGAAACAAGTCAAAGAGTAAAGGCTTCGCCCTTCAATACCACACTTCCAATCGAAATTCCTACGAGATTGACGTTCGAAGAAAAAGACATGGTTTGATAGAAACTTTAAGTGGGTATCAAATAAACTGGAATGAATGGTATCAATTTATTCTTTTCTATACTGAATCTGCTTCGGTATCTCTTTCTTCCTTCCCTTCTGTAAACCAAGCAGTGACTAGCCTCTGGCACTCACTTTCCAAAGCACCAATTGACTTGCTTTCAGAACAACCCTGATCAGTTATACCTGAAATACCACCCGTACGTAGTACGCCATTCCCAACGCGGAGCGCCTTTATTTTCGTATTGAACTCCGCTAGGAAGAAAAAGTTAGACCGTAGCCTTGTCGAACAACCTCGTTTCTCGCTTTTGTCGATTGACTCGTGGGACTCTACTGAATTCCAGCATGGGTGTGGTAGATTACTGACGTGAAGCCGGACCTCTATGAGTGCTCTACATGGCCGGATCAAAGCTCCAAATCGTAATGTCGCGGCATACATAATCAGAAAATAGGATTCGTGAGAGCGTTTTCTTTAGCTGTTCCTTAAGAAAGCTATCGACTTAACCGCTTGTGTTAAACATATAGATTGTCCTATTCTCTCTTTTTTTTCTCAAATGACCTATTTCACATAACCGATGTTGATTACAGATTTTGCCTTGCGTCACATTATCGTGGTGATCAATTCCTTTCGTGGATCGATTGAAATAACCGATTTTGGTGTATTAATTCCAGATAGGTAATTTTCCTCAAGGTCATAAAGATCGGTCATCTAGCGTGGACTTCTGACTCTAAGTGGAAAGTCTTTCTCATCTACCTCTTCCATCCAAAACCGTTTTTCCGCATTTTTTTCTGCCAAGTTACTTAAATCTATATCGGAGCTATAGGATCGGTAGACCCGTAAGCGAAGATGGTTCGCTCCCACATAAAGAGACGGATATTCGATGTGTTTAGCATAGTGACACTTTTTTTGGTGCCGAAACAGCCCCAATCCCTTTGGTCATTTCGCTTTTCGTGCCGGCCTGTATTCGGAGTTTCTTGGATTTGCGGTGCCTGAATGCCTTTCTCCTTCTTTTTGGTGACGTCGGATGCCCGCCTTTGGCGCTCAGAAGTGGATTCTCCTTCAAAGAGGGCTTTTCCCCTAAGAAAGGGACATGGTTGTACTGGATTTCTAGTCCTATAGTGGAAGAGCAGATAGGATCACACCTACACGTAAGTTCGTTCGTTGGGTTAGTGGCCACCCGCACTCCAACCTATCTATATGGCAACAAAGCGAATGACAAGGCCAAAGTAGCTGACTCTTATCGCTAACTTGACTCGGTCTAAGGGCGAGCTTGAATACAACTCACAGAACGACTCCTCCAGGGGCCTTCAGGCACTCAAACAGATAGTGAGACAGACACCATCTATAGAACTTGAATGACAATACACCCATATATTCTAGCTAACAATCAGAAACTGTATCCAAATGGAGGGGACACTCTTCCTTCAGAAAGATGCCTTCGAAAGAAAAGCTCTTCCCCTCAACGACACAGCACATTTTCTCAAATGTTCCACGTTTCTCACCATATCCTCATAGGGCTGAAGCACAAGAAAGAGGATTACTTGGTTACCTTGCTTCCCTCGCCTAGGACAGTAGAAGGATCTGTGGCCGAAGGCGCCACAAACGAAGCGGGTCGCCTCTTTTCTGCAGATCTCCGCAAGATGACCCTTCTCCCCGCAACGATAGCACATAACGTTTTTCCCATGCTTGCGCGGTGAGGAGGACGAGGCCTTGAGAAGCTTTTCCACCATTTTTCCCCTTTGGCATTTGGATCCATGTTTTCTTTAACGATCTCCGTGATAGTAAAGGTTTTTTTGGTAGCCTTTGCTTTTGACGGCGATGAAAGAAAGAGAACCCCTCCTATCTTTTGATCGTGGTCAAAATCCTATCCAAGTCCCCTTTTTTCAGATCTTTCTCCTGGTTTTGATCATCACCGTTCACCTACTTGTTACGGAGATCCCGACCAATGCACAATCCAGATTTTTTTCGCTTTTTTTCTCCCATCCCATCTTGGACGGGCCCAGAAGCTTTTCTCATGTTTGAATGGAGGTCTTCCGCAAATGAATTTCCATATAGGAATTATATAATGTGCCTGCAGATATTGATTGAAAGCTTGTTTCAATTGAACGAGGATGTGAACGAGAAGGCAACAAAAGGGAGCTTGGAGCAAGAGGAGTCATTTAGTAGTTCACGAAAAAAGGCATAGTAGAGAAAGTCTGAGGAGCAGGAAAATTTGGTCACGTAGATCTTCTATTTCGCCGGAATTCGTTGATTGCTCCGTACTCATTTACAATGGAAAAACTCCTGTTCGTTGTAAGATCACTGAAGGTCATAAATTTGGAGAGTTTGCTTTTACACGGAGACGAAGACCCTATCGAACAAATAGAGGAAAGGGGAAAAAGTAAAGTCTAAGCGACATATGGATCAATAAGGAAATCCAATTTCGGTAATCCGAATCCCATATAGGTCTTTTCTTCATACTCGACCAGCCCTAGGTTGGGGATAATGAATTTTTCGAATCTTGTTGGGAGATGCTTCGCTCCGAGTCCGACTGGGACGGAATGGGGGACCCAGGCCCTTCAATGCCTCCCTCCGGATCCACTAACTCGGAAGAGCTATTCAAAGCTTTTCTGGCTGACTGTGAGGACGCCTCTGCATCCCGGGAGCAGACCGCTCCCCCGGAAGCTGTGGTCAGTCAAGAGCGGCATCCGAATCCCGCTCCAATGCCTGGAGTG
>NC_036024.1:397500-417500 GCF_018294505.1 Triticum aestivum | reverse complement strand
TTGGATAAGAATCTACAACGCACTAGAACGCCCTTGTTGATGATTCTTTACTGCGACTGCATCCAGCTCGAATAATGCGATATCTCACACCGAGTTCAAAGATACTTAACCCTTCCTCCTCTTACTAATACTACAGAATGTTCTTGTATGCCCAATACCTGGTATAAGCAGTGATTTCAAATCCAGAAGTGAATCGTACTAATTTCCTTTACGTAAGGCAGAGTTGGGTTTTTGGGGTTGATAGTGGAAAAGTCGACAGAGAAGGATCAGCATATCCTTGTTTAAATAGGTCCACTAGACCTTAGCTACTTAATTTCATGGTATTTAGCACGGACGATAGAAGATTGGAATGATGGTATCAATGTGCCGCATTGAAATGAGAGTGGCTATATCGCTATCAATCAAGGTGGGACAGATCAGCCATCTCCACAGATTGCTAGTTTGCTGAAAACAATCCAGCTTTTGCCAAAAGAAAGCCAAACTCTCATCCAGATGCATCTCGATTCACATTTCTATATGATAATATGCACGACCGATTCTCGTATCTGCTGATACAAGAGATTCTTTCCAAAGATAACCCTAACCCCTGGGTGGGCGAAAGATGGAGACAATACTGCCGTTGAAGCGCAAGAGTGAGCAGCAGTCCGGTCAGCCCTTGCTTTCTCAACTTGAGCAGGAAACTTCCAACCAAATAGGAGGGAGGGGCACTCTCAAATAGGAATGCAAACAAAAAATGCGTGCTCTTGAGTGTCAATTCCTCTTCTGACCGAAGTGAATAACAAACATCCCTTCCATCTGGACACTGAATAATGAGAGAATCGTAGAAGTTATCGGAATCCGGGGCTAGAGTCTTTGGCTGAACATCCACAGATGATCGATTCCCTGCGCTAGCAAGTATTGGATTGGAGTGGGGGTTAGTTGGCTCACCATATGGTATAGATCGATAGATATATTTGATACGTCCTATAACATGGAGACGGAGATAGCCAAGCCCCTTTCTCGAAAGGCAAACCCTCTTTATCATCCAACACAGGATCTCCCTATGGAATACCACCATTGTCTTTCTCCATCTCACTCAATAGTATATATCGGTATAAATAGCTCAGCTCACGAAATAGAGCGAGCAAGAGCTCGAACTTGGTAGGAAAGTTCGGATAAGTCGACTCGACTCCTTAGTGCAGCGTACACTTGCTGAAGCAAAACGAGGCTCATCCATTTGTTTTGATCCGAATCACACTCTAGACCAGCTCTTCTTATAGAGAAGGAACTCCACTTTGACAGTCATACGAGAGGGAAGAGACTCAAAGTTGATGAGAATAGTCGATTTGACCGGTATCACGAATAGCAGTTTTAGTAGAAAAGGGCGTTGATGATTGAAAGGATTTCTCCTCGAACCACTAGTAACTATGTCAGCTTTTGTCATTCTGATGATACTGAATCGGATCAATATTTGGAATAACAATATCTGATCTATCAAATCGATTCATCATCGAGAATGGAATAGTATAACATAGGAATTTGATCCAAACAAACTCCGAATTGGGATTTCTTATTGGATCAGGAATCCCATTGCATTTTGCATCCTTTTCCATTTTGCTTCTTTCAGGCAGTTTTGGCTCGCAATAAAGCTAGGGTCCTGATCGAGCAAGACTACGTCCTATCTATCTACCTCTCCAAACACAATATCTTGAGTACCTATGATGGTGACTACATCTGCTGGCATGTGATGTTTGGACATAGAATCGAGTCCTTGTGAATGGGCAAAGCCAGGTGCTCTTATTTTACAACGGTAGGGACGATTACTCCCATTACTGACAAGAAAGACACCAAATTCACCTTTAGGTGCTTCAACTGCGGTATAGGTAGAAGGAGCTGGTACGGAAAAACCTTCTGTATAAAGTTCGAAATGGTGAATTGAGGTAGAGTAGACCGATGATCCGGTAGTCATTTGGCCGGCTATGGAAAGAAAAAGCTTGCATCTGCTCCCCCTAAACTATAACGGGTCCCATCTCTCTCCAAACCTAACGTGGTAGTTTCCCATCATAAGGCTTTCCATCTATAGATTGAGCCATTACCCACCAAGGATCCCATTCGTTCAGAACTCAGTCGACTGCTTCTATAGATAAGGCGGAACGTCCTTAGTTCAGCATTATAGCACATAGTCTCCGACGCTACTACAGCGCTTCGCTAACTCGAAGCGCCTCGCTATGAGAATGACGCGTCGCTAACGCTCGGCTAAGTCGTCGAACCCTCGCGCTGACCATTCGCTTTCTCAGTAGCGAAAGCGCTTCTCTTTGCCCCTTAACTTCATAAAGTATTTGGAAAGAAAAGAAAGAGATTCTTGGTTTTATTGCTCCCGCTTCCTCATCTGCGCTCGTCAAGCCAACTTTGCTTTTTGGGAGGCGAAAGAGGGGTTGAAGCGGACATGTCGAAATGACAGCATCGAAGATATCTATATACACAGGAACGCTTATTCCGGACTGCGTTCCGGAAAAAGTAGCCTACTTGACAGAAAGGGCGGGCACTCTCGGCGCGGAGGTAGGCACTCTCGTCTTTCAACCCCACCGTCACTTTGAATTTAGTGGGGCACTGTTTACTTACAGCCTCTACGAGTTGCAAGTGAATGGGGCCGGTGCGTGGTGAACGGAAGGGTTCATCAAGCCATTTCTCGCCTTAACCCCTAAACTAAATAGGAAGAGGGGTACTTGACTAATAGGGGGCAATTGCATTGCACCTGACTGTGAGGGACCTCTTGATACCTTATGTTCACTTCCTAACTAGTAGCCGGTTTCCTGTCGCGGAAGCCTTTTCCCAGTGCGCGGAGCCCCGATGAGGAAGGTGTTAGTGCTTTCTCATGGGGTCAATAATGCTAATCCCTCTTTTTGTGCCGGGAAGAAGATAAGAAAAGGCGAAGCCTTCTCTTGGTTTCCCAACCTGTTGCTTCTAAAGGCTGCCCTCTCTCGGCTGGATTTTGGTCCAGCCTACTGCGAGGATCCCGTATCCCGTACATCGTCTTTCTCCCTCCTGGGTTCCCGTGGTTCCTATGCCGCCGCGTTTCCCGGTCCTTTTCTTTTAGTGCTTCGACCCGAAGCGATAGCTTGACGCGTTTTCCGTGGATAAGATGGCAGCGCTCCAGCTCACTAAAGAATGGGACGGCAGTGGTCCGCCGGCAAGCTCGTTCTGATCCTGGACGCAGTACATTGGAATCCTGAAGCACCACCACGAACGCTACCGCGCGTGCGCCTGCGGTGCGGTAAGGCACCACCCTGTTGTGCCAGCAGCCAACTCCGGCGTGTCAGCTTAGTTATCCTCATCAAGCCACAACCTTGATGTCTAGCTTCCCAACTGGTAGACGGTTCCCTTTCCCCCGGATCAATGAAGAAGGGAGAAGTCAGTTGATTCCTCCGAAGAACCGGAAGCGAAGCGCTATGCCGGGGCGAGGGGACGGGAAAAGAAACTGCTCCGAAGAAAGATATTGGGGTTCCCAATGCTTCTCCACGCCCAACGAGATGCGCCAACCTCGGGATGCTTTACTCCTAACCCCACGGCGGTTCCGAGACGGAGCTTAACCTGAGTCTCGGTTAAGAACGGCGATGATCTACGTTTCACACGGCGCACGATTCCATGGATAGTTTCATTCGAGATCGTGATGGAGGACATAGCTTACGATCATCGGCTTTGATCATGCCACTAGGCATTTGATTAGGACATTGCACAATGATCCGAACACTTTGTCGCATCTCTTCAATACGGATACAGTAACGATCATAGCGATCTCCTCTGGTACCTACTGGTACGTCAAGATCCGATTGGTCATGAACATCGTAAGGTGCTGCTCTTCGCGAATCCCAGCATACCCCAGGTTGGGATGGGTAGGCCCACCACTTCACTTTTGCACTTTCACTTAGGCCCGGGCCAAGTCAGTGGGGGGACCCTGTCGGGCTCCTTCCCCCCCAAAACAAACTGTACGTGGGAGTTTCCCTTCATACGGCTCGAATCATTCTCAGATGCCCCGAGAGGCATCTTTCCTTATGATCTGGTGGTTCACACGCGCGCAAACGAGCACCGGCCGCAACAGCAAGGAACTATGACCAATAGAGTCAGACACAGAGCGTCATACTTCTTTATCTTGTGATGGTTGAGGAGTTTCTTTCTCAGAGGGTGCGGGACGCTTGCGGAGTCCGTGCCTTCCGTACCACCACAGGTCGTTCTTGGGCAGATCCCGCTCCTAAACATAAGGGAGGGATAGGGGGAAAGGGGCCCTAAAAATCATATAAATAGGGTTGTAGAAAGACCACTTTCATTCGACGTTCCGGGGCGCCCGATTCGATCGACGAATTTGGCGAGCTGATCCGCTTTGATCCAGGAGAAAGCCCAGTCAGCCACCTTTTCGGTGCAGGTCACGTGACCTACAGCTCGGCCTTCGCTTTTTGAGACTTCCTCTACCCACATCTCTATGTGCCCGCAGCACTTTCATATGGAGAAAGATGGGCTTACCATGTTCCATCAATAGCACCTAACCTATGCCGATTTTGGCGGACCGTGCTCCACCCCGGTGAACTCATGCGGTTCCGACGTGCCCAGAGGCCAGAGGCGAATCCGTTCACGGTCCGTAGGACCAACACCATTCGAAGGTTGATGGCCCGCCCCGCCTAGAATAGGAATCTTTGACTGGGCTTACACACATTCGCTCACTTACGCTGTCCCCCCTCAGCTCACCCTAGCCCCGGGTACGTCGTCTCCAAGGCTTCACACAAAATCTTCACTGACAACATATGCATGCTTTTGTAGGGTCAGGCAGAACCGTTGTTGCCTGATGGGAACTTCCCCCATATTGCTATCAATGTCTTCATGTCGCACGACCTCTTAACATTACACCACTGAATCCCCAATCCTTTGCTTGCTGTGCAGTGACAGTACCAATATCCACTAATCGTTGTTTCCAGATACGGTTGCCGGTTGACATCTCTTCTAATTCGTCGATACGAGAAGCAAATTGTTGTGTGGAGGAATCAATATCTCGACATAAGCCAAGAGGCAGATCTTGTGCCACTCCACCAGGTCGTATGAAACTGGCATGCATCCTGGCTCCCGGGACTCTTTCATAGAATTCCAACAATTTCTCCCGCTCCTCAAAAGCCCAAAGGAACGGAGTTGATGCTCCCACATCCATAGCATGAGTAGTTGAAGCAAGTGAATGATTTGAAATTCGAGTTATTTCACAGAATAACACTCTTATATATTGAGCTCGTAATGGTACCTCACAATTCAAAAGTCTCTCTACGGCTGAAGAATGAGCGTGTTCTTGGGCCATCGTAGAAACATAGATAGGGTCAACGACGGAACGAACAACGAAACTTTACGACAGCTTTTTCGTACACGTTCACTTGCATCACATACACAAGTGCTCTCTGAACCGTGCAATAAGGTCACCCATAACACGGCTCTCCCACTGGAGTTACCTTAGCCCCGGGCCATGCTATTCCATGATATTGGAAAAAGTTGACTAATTATTATCATCGTCTTGAAAGCTGGGCGCCTTTTGAATATGAGTGGGGCTCCTAGTCTAGGCGGCGCCTTCGTGGAGCCAAACCGAAGGAAGAGCAAAAGGGCGAGGCCACACCCGGCTTCGAATAGGAGGGGGGCTTAGCTCTGGATCCCGCCTGCTTGCAGAAATGAATGGATCAGAAAGGGGGCTGGGTTCTATTTCCGGGCCGGGCAGGAGGTGAAGGCCAGAAGAAGAAGAGAAGTGCGCCTTCCCGGTAAGGAAGAGGATAAAAAGGTGCTGTCATCTATCTCGACCTGTTTCCCGAGGCGTTGGAAATGAAGACCGGCTCAGAGAATCACTGGCGTGCTTTCTCTCCCCCATCGTTTCGCCAACAAAGAAGTCATCCTTGACTTGACTATTGACCATTCCATCCCTACCGAGCCGCCTCTTCGAAGTATTTACCTCTGCCTTTCTTTTTTGAGAACATACCCTTCAAATCAAAAAGAAAAAAAGAAAGAAAAGTTCCTCGTCTGTGATTTAATCGGCCCTAAGGGAGTTTACTCGACCCATTCTCCAGTCTCCCGCACTGCTCAAGTGTGCGACTCCGTATGAGGACCTCCTTCCCTTTTGCTCTGCCCACTCTCCGTTCACACGGTTATCAAAGCGGAGGAAGGGCGGGCAGCAGGTACCACGAGCCCTCTGTCCCACACATCTATCAAGAAGCAAGTGTAGTTCACCGGTTCCACCGAATGCTCCTATCTCTCGGCAAAGATCGTGTGAGTGTGCAGTTATGCTTCGGATGCTTCGCCATGGAATAGATCGATTCAGTTCCCCTTCTTTTCCGGTGCACTCGCTTTGTATCTCCGACACACAAGGAAGGACGCGGTGGGAAGAAAGCTGCCCTAGCCTCTGTCCGGTCGATCATTCCGCTGGCATCTTGCATTCACGCCTCCGTTTGACTGCCGCTCGGGAATGTAGTTGTAGATACGTGAGTCTTAGTGGGTCGTTGGCTCCACCTCTTATCTCCTTCTACGACATGCTGTAGTCGTCGCCATATTCAATATGTCACTTAGTCATATCTGCCTCGCAGCGGGTCAGCACCTCCGAAAGAAAGGGAGGGAGGACTTCATTCAGTGACTCCGCGATCGCCCTCTAAACGATCAAAATAAGGTAAAGCTTGAAGATAAGTTTTGTACTCGATTAATTTCTCAGTCCCTCTAGTCGGGTGGGCGCCGGCCGGCCGGATCCCCCTGAAAACCGTACGTGCGGGTCTCCCCGCATGCGGCTCACGCCATTTGAGGTGGCCCAGCCCAGCATTCATTCTAAAATCCTGTAGTGAAATTGAGACTGCTCGACCTCGGAAGCAAATTCGCGTGTAGGCAGCGCTGTCTTAATACCGTTGACTGTATCTATTCATTGATACATTGGCTCGCTCCCCCCCTCTTTTTTCCAGAATGAATGAGCCGCTCGGACCTTCCATTTCCGTCAAATGACCCGGCTTCCCCTGGCTCTTCCACCGTCCGGGCTCCCTTTCCTCCCTATGCTCCCCCGGCGCAGGCCCACCACGCTTCGCGCCTGCGGCGTTTTCGCCAGACGGTCTTTGCCAGTAGTGCCATCCTCCCCGCAGGCTGTCTGTATGGGTGGGTTGTCCCTTGCTGCTACGTTCTGTTAGGCGCTATGAATTACAGGAAATTCAGTGGTTGACTTGGACAGCAGGCGGGTTACACGTTCCACTGTGCCGAGATGTGAGGTGCAGGTGGTGATGATCACCCCGGGGTATGCGCTAGCGCCCTTGACGGGCACTCCAGGACCCGCCTACGCTCGTGAAAACCCAGGTCGGTCCTCCGACCAGATGTGTGGATAACGAGGCCACCTTCACAACCTTCTCCCTTCTATCTTTATCCAAAGTCAGGTAGGGCGGTTCGCTTGAGTTGCTCAACCGTCCCTTTGCCCGGTGCTCATGACGCGCTACGGAACCTCCACCGTGCTAGCGGCATAGGAGCCTACTCAGCGTCAGCGGCTTCGTGCCGCACTGGAGTGATCCAATATGTGGTTCCGCACGTTCCACCACTTCTCCGTTCATTTCCAATACTGATCGTGAAACACCATGAGCAGCAGGATGTTGAGGTCCGGAATTCGAAGTGAAATTCTTGATTTGCCCGTTCCTAGTCGTCATGGGAAAGAAATAAGAAAGAAATAAGAAAGAGATTATTCCCCTAGAGCTTGTCCAGTACCACCAGTACTCAAAATGCATCTCCGCGCGTCTACCTGGCGCTTTTATTAGCCGCCTTGCATGCAAGCGAAGCGCTATTGGCGGCAATTAATAGCTCACTGAGCGATGATTGATGCAGTCAGTCAGTGCCCTCGATTATTCTATTCCTGATAGAAGGATCATGGCGCCCCGGAAGCATTCCATCCAGCAGCAGCATCTCCTTCAACCACGCGAGGACAAAACTGATGTTAGCTACATTCGAGCGTTCACCGCACAGAGGCGATCTCGAACACTACCTATGATAATAAATCCAAAGGAAAGGTCGACAAAATGATTCAATCTGACTTTCTCGGTATTCTGGATTGAGTAAAAAAGGGATATATGAAGTTCAAGGCCTTGCCAAAACCGTCATGGCCCTATTATGTATAGGCCGTACTAAGCCAATAGCGAATAACAAACTCTTTCCTGCTCCCTCGACCTTAATTAACTCCCCCATCCTGCCAAGCCTCAGCTGCCAGCCCATTGTATCTAAGCACACTGCGGCAAATTGATACAAGTAGCTAAAGATCTCGCATCCGACATCTCCGGCCGAACGGTTAGGCAACACTAGGGCGCCTGGGTCAAAATTCCGCTTACCAAACAAGATGTCGAGAGGCGAACTCTGTAATTCCCCTCCTGCAAAAGTGATAGCGGCTGTAGCATCCGTGTGGAAGAGGGTAAGCTTTCGGCAACACCTTTTTCAGATTGGAAAGGATGAATACTTGTGTTGGGTCCTGCAGACCAGGATAGCCTCAGATCAAAACCTAATAAATGTACCTGGGGTTGATCATATTTTTGGGGCAATAAGTATTCCGGAATTTGAGCGCTTATGTAGCTCAAAACTCTGCCACCTGAATACTTGATTCATTAAGGTCGTCACCCTATACCCGGAAGTCTCTATCGTTTTCTTTGTCTGTTAAGCTTCACAGGGTTGGGACTCCCTAAATCAAACTGCAATCGTTGTTTATCAACCACTCACGACGACACCGAGATCTTCGACTTAGCTCCCACAGGTCATCCACCCGGGGCGGAAGATAACGAAAGGGAGACAAAGTCCTAACTAAATCAACACACAATAACCTCAACCTTCTACCCATTCCATCCATCATATCAGTCGAGTCGAGGAGATTCGTTCTTATCTATAGATAAGGCAAGAGAGAACTTATGACCTCGCGGATGGAGAGGGATTCGAACCCCCGGTATTCCTATCAATACTTCGGTTTTCAAGACCGACTCTTTCAACCGCTCAGACATCCATCCCTGCGCTCGCCCGCCCTATCTATCTGCGCGCTGGCAGGTAGGGGCAACTCTATGTGATTCGCTACGCTTGCTTGCGCCCCACCCCGTAAGCTGACTCTATTGCCTAGCGGTTAGCGACACTTTTCCGGTAGTACGAATCGCTACGCTTCGCTTCTTTCTATATGATAATATGCACCGTCGGTTGCAGCGCTCCCTGCGGGTAATAGCAAGAGAGTGAAGAACGAACGATCCTCAAAAAAGTCAGCAGTGAATGAGTCCGACTCGAGTTCGTGAGTCAAAGGCGTGGCAAGAGAGCGAGTTCGACTCGCGAACGATCCGCAAGTGAAGGACCGATCCTTTAACGCCAGTACTGTTGCGAGACTGGTACTTGGCGGCTCACGAGCAACATATAGAAAAAGGTTGCCCATCACTCCCTCGCTCCTTTTTGAAGGCCCACCGCTCCCCCTTTCTTTAAGTATCTATCCCGGCTTGCATTTTGGGGCGAGTACTACAGTTCCTCCATAATCACACAGAACGCCCAGCTTCGAAGAGCTGCTCTCTCCCCAGTCCACAGCAAGGTGTGGAATCTGGATCTACTGTGTGTTCTGACTCTATTGGATCAAGTCAGATACTAAGCCTTCTACTACTACTACTTAGGAGATCAAATGCTATATTTCAGAGATTGGACTCTCTTACTGTGTTTTTTCAGGGCTGTTCCCGAGCCAGGTTCCCTGGATCCATTCTTACCTAAATGGATGAATGAAGAAGGGGGTATTCCTAGGCACTAGTTATTTTCTTATGTGTGGACTTCGACCTTACAAAGTATGAGTCCGTGCCTTCCTAAGTTGGTCCTGAATTTCCAATGAAGTTTTGATTTTCTCGAGGGACGTAGCAAACTGTTTGGTTGGCTCCGAGCATTCTAAAAATAGAGTCCTGCCTGGACAATGTTGATAACGGGAAATCTCTAACCTCCGTGGTGGGTGTGAAGAAGGGTACAGCTAGAAAGCGAGAGAATATCTTTATGGATATGAGTCTGAGGCAGAAGTCTCTGAATGCGGGCCTGACGAACCTTTTGTACCAGGATCATCACGAGACTCTGTTTCTGTGGTAGATGACTCAATAGGCAGGGCCTAGAACCTCTAAAGAGGGTGTGACCGATCACCAGATCACGATCAAGAAGAGTCAAAGCTGTCTTACTAGCGCGAGCAATCATCCAACTATGGTGGTTTCTCAACCGGTGGGTACATTTCTGTTGCACATTGTGAGTTCATATTTTCTTTTCTAAGAAACAAAAGTTCGAGCAGATGCCGTTCTAGCAGGTACAAGAACTCCCGTTCGGTAGGCGTCTGCTTTAGCAATGTCTTTGATCCTCGATCAACAATTTGAGGAAGACGAGACAGAAGCCTTTGGATGAAACCAATGAATCTTCCGATCCGAAAGACTAAGGGGCTAGGCGCTCACCTACTATCTACACATTTCCTCTTTGGCGTTGGCTCCACCAGTTTTGACTGCGAGTCGCTTTAGTTATCTCAAATCTTTGGCAGGAAGGGGCCAAGCCAAATAGTGCTCTTTAGAAGCGTAATCCGTGCTTGAAACTCCTTCGCTAGGATCCAAAAACCTATGCTTCCGCTCTTCCTCACCAGGCAATGCTTACTCTTCTCGATCAAGATTTTGGAGACTTTGAAGCTCAAGGACACGACAGCGCTTGAAACAAATGCTTTGTTTTGGCACCTTCGTCTTCCTTTCTAACATTAGTAAATTCGAGCTAATGGGACCAGTTTTTAATTGCCTAGAGGGTGGAGAAGTCACATCATCTGAGGTTTGTTGTGGGTTCAATTATGACCCCGGTCTAGAAGACGGAGTGGTTGCACGTGTAAGTACATCATGTTACATATCTATTTTAAGCTAAGCTAAATGCCTAAACTAAACAATTTTCTATTAAGCGCGGCATCCTCTCTTCGGGGCGAGCCCTATCGATGATTTCATTCTGTACAATGTGAAACCTGAAATACCAACGGTAGTTTCCAAGTGCCATCTCTATTCGACTCCCATGCTTATTCTTGAACGCTTGAAGGGGAAGTCCGGGCTGGGTCAGCTAAAGGCGGAGCCGGGCGGGATATGGTATTAGCTCTCTATGTGCTATTAGCTTAAGCTTATCACTCCAGCTTATTACCCTAGGCAGAGGGGGGTAGGGGAGCATCACTAGAGAGTCTCCGTACCCGGTACAAGATCCTGGCTTATATAAATTCATTCAAGGTTATGGCTGAACTGGTCTCACCGCTTCCTTCCTCAATGCTAGCGGGACCCTTGCTTTCCATTGCCTTTCGAAGGGGACCGACCATATGCATACTTCTTTTTGTACAACTTTGCTCTGTTGGAGCCTTTGCAATAAGAAAGTGGATTAGGAGAGAGAGCTCGCAGACGATGTTCCCTTCCTTCTATATATCCATATATCTATCGCCCCCGGGCACTCCAGAGCCAGTGTGACATTCTATCCGAAATGCATGCATCTCACATTAGGTAGCCATCCATGACCCCGTGTGTGTTTCCCAATTGCTCATCCAAACCATCATTTCTTTCTTCCATCCCGGAACGGAGATCTGACCCAAGGAAGGAATTGCCTTCTTTCTCATGCCAACCAGATGGATGCGGCCCAGAGCTGAGTGAATTCCCTCTGGGTGAGCGCTATGGAGATAGGCCAGGATCAATGAAAATAACCGAGATCGATCGGTATCCATCGCTCAGAGAGCTGCTTTCTCCCCGATATCTGTATCTGCTTTCGGACGGCCAAACAAGCAAGAAGAAGGAAACTTCCATTTCGCATAGCTGCTAAAGTAGTAGTTTTTGTCAAATCATACTTCTGACCAATAGTATCAGTGGCTTTATGCGTCCGCAACCTAGTTTTGTATCTGCATAGTGAAGGAAAGAAAGAAGCATGTTAAGGTGACTTGAGGGAAAGACTGATCCTGATAGACAAGAATGGTATGGTTGGATTGCCAGTGAATAAGCAGCAAGGCTAAAGCAGGGATTGGATTTACTTCTTCTATTGTCAGTAGCATCATTTGCCTTCCACCCTCTCAAGAACTTCCTGAAGCCCTGAGACACTTGTTGCCAATAGTCTGGAATGGAACATTTGCAACAGTTCTTGTAGGCCATTTCTGTAACAGCATATCTCTAAACCCTTCTTGCGGATGGTTCAAAACGAAACTTAGTGGCAGCCCCTATCTTCCCCATTTTCTAGAAGTAAAGGACAATGATCTGACCCAGCTTGCAAGAGGGATAGTAAAACTTAGGAAATAAATCCTCAGAAGTTGAAGAAACCAGAACTCTATCCAAAACTTCTCTCACTGGCCTGTCTTGTTTGTTAGTCCAGGCCACCAACCCTTCTCAGTTCCTGTAGTTCAGTTTCAGATATGAAAGCATTAAAAGCTTCCATCCTATTAATATGTATTCTGCCATTGTTTCATGAGCAAATCTGATCATGTCCCGCAAAGGTAGATCAACACTCTGCACAAAGTTAGTGAGCTCTGACAAAAACATAGCTCTTAAATTTGGTTGGACCATAAACATCCACCCAAGCACAATTATCACAAAGCCTCTATACTCAAACACCATGGAGAAATTGACCCTCCCCAATGAGGTCTGCATCCATGACATCCAGATTGACTCCAATAAGCATTCCACCTTTACTGCCACTGGCTGGCTTGCAAAACCACTTGAAAAGCTTTCTGCCACCAATTGCCATTAACTCTTTATCTGAGAACTGTTCTCTCTTAGTTTCTTGCACACAAACTATGTCCACCCACTCTATCACTTCAGAAGGTTGCCCCCTTCTACCTGGCCAGGCCCCTCACATTCAAGATTAGTGTCTTCATGGCGGTATCTGTTTTTTGTTATGCCTCCTCTTAGCTCTGCTCGTAGTGTTCTTGTCACCAACTGGTATACAAGTACTGTGATTATCTAACTCTTCAACAATCTGAGTAATATCCTCATTCTCTGAATCAGAGCTTAACTCGACACTGGAAGACTGCTCCTTCTCATGAGCAGCTAACTTCTTTTTCTGAGCAGCTTCATAAAGCAATGCTTGAGCAAGTTCTCTTGCTTTAATAGAATTTATAGACCTGTCAATTTCCTCCTGTGTACTGCCCAACACTAGACCACTATCTACAGCAGATTTTACTAGACTAGCAGAATCAATGGAATTGCAAATAGCATATCTGTTAGTAGAAGACATACCTGGTTCATCAAGATTCTTGCGTGAAGCCATCCTTTCTGCACGTTGCTGAATAGGCATGCCATCCTTCGGGATCCTATCCTAGCACTTGTCCTCGTTGCTTTAATTCTTGCGTTTGCACCTCATTGAACTTCTCTTGTTCTTTGGTCATTCCAGAAAAAACCTCCATACCTTAATAATAGGGGCTTGTGTATAAAGGAAAGCAGCAAACCGGTCAAAGGCGAAGCTGTTCTATCTCAACTCTCTGACTTGAAGGAAGATGTGGCGGATCTCAAGGCTGGCTCTATTCCAAGTACAAGTTCCGAGGTGAAATGCGTTGATGTGGCCAATCGATATACAGTATAGTTGAATGGTTCGACAAGTTCACATGCCGGAGCTACCTGTTCTCCGCGATTCAATTGGTTCTTCTGCCTTGCCTTCTTATCTATCGGTCCCAAGGTCAAAGAAATAGGTTCAGTGGTTCGACCTCCCAAAGGTTAAAGAAAGACATCGGTATTAAGACCACTCCCTCCGGATGATGATATGTCCCAACCATCTATAGCCCATGGTTCGTTACTCGGGAATTCGGAGAGGTCAGATGAGATAGATGGGTGTGTTCAAAATGGAATGATCCCCTTTTCTCATGTTTGCATTTTTGTTGTCCACAAACAAATAAAGAGTCCGAAAAGACGTACGCATAACAGACTCGGTACCTAGGTCAATGGGTTCAGTGGAGAATTGCGTTACTGTAATAGCGAAGGTATCTATGAAATGCAGTACCAAGGTCAATGAAATTGAAAGGCACCTCTGACAACAGAATCAAAAGGGATTTGGCGGCTATAGACGACTCAGAGGGGTTTTCATAAAGAGAAGCTTTCGCGCAGTACACCTATTTTTCTATAGAAGTGAATGGCCCCTTAGTTGGCTAGTCTGATCAATCGGCAGGCTCAGCCTCTACGTCGTATTCTGATATAGAAAGAAAAGAACCGAACTCCTGGAGGGTGAAAGAAGAATCTCAAGTTGATACTCTGCCAAGGGATCTGTCCACAACTGGTACTTCACATGCCTTAGAAGTAGATTTGAATGAGAATGAATGAAATGAGCAAACGTTACTAGGAAGGTGAACTCGCTATCAAACTACTGCCTGCGCTAGGGGAAGCGCGAAAGAAAAACCTGTTTCAAGCAAGATCTGATACCCTTGAAGGACTCCCAGGAATGAGAGAGCAAGTACAAGGACAATCTTATTTTCTAAGGATAGGCGGTATTCCATAATTAACATAGTTCGGTTAGAGTGGATTTGAAAAGCTACAGCAGATCGATAAGTTGCTAATTTAGCTAAGTCAACTCCACTACGGAATCTAGCTCTCCATAAGAGGGTATTCCCAATGAGACAAGTAGTTTATCGAAGGGACCCTCTGTCTGAAGATTGTAGTCCGGATTTCTCGGAATAGAATAATTGAATGAGCAGGTGCAGATGGTCAATCTCCATCTTGAAGCCGAGTCTCTCTGTCTTCTTATTTTATATAAAGATATAGAGAATAACTCGATCGATCGTAGAATGATTTCGTGATCTGATCTTCATTTGGGCGGCTTTCGCTCAATCCGTGGCTGTAGTGATAAGGCAAATCAAAGGGGTCAAAAAAGAAGATATAGAATTGTAGCTAACGGGGTTCGCTCGCCCTCGCCTGTCACTATAGCGTGTCAAGTTTCTCTCTTTCCAATCGGGATTTTTTAGGTGTGAAGTGAAGTTCACCAGAAACGCTAGCTATATGCTTAACACAGGGTACAAGAATGAAGAAACCATGAAACCAACCTAAAATCACTGCCAGCACTTAGTTAGTTAAAGCCCAGGAACCACTTGTGTTACACCGGTGAAGCAGAAGCTCCGAAAGCTGTCCGAGGAGCCAGCCATAGGTGGGTTCTTTACTGGCCATAGGTAGGTCCCTTACTGCTGGATCCTCTAAGCAGGGAAAGATCGTAGCTAGTATGAATTGGAAGAACGATCATACCGAACCCAGGATCCTGCAACTATTCTTCCTTCGTTCAAGACTCGCTTTTCTCGCGGGTTGAATGAGTGAGCCTTGGCCATACATACTGAGATTCAACAGTCAACTTTGGAGTCCGTCCTAAAGCCCCACCAATCTACATAGGTGATACCAGGGTAGGTACTTGAAAGACGAGAATAGAACCCATGCTGATGTACCTTAGCTTTTCCGCTCTTCCAATCCTAAACAAGATCATAAATAAGAGTCCCAGGCCGCTTAACGCCCTCTTAGCACATATGATAGGAGCTGGCATACAGAATTACAAGAAGTTGGTACTTTTTCCAATCCTTTCTGCTTTCTCACCAGCAAAATAGGATCGATCGCGAAATCAAAGAAATCTTTCACCTCACTTCTAAGATGAGCTAGCGCTCGCATCACCTTTCGATATCCTATATTTTTGATATTCAACAAGTAGCATTTCCACGGCATTCTTTAGATGGATTTCACTGCCCCTCATCTACTCCTCAGCTGGGTATCTATTTCTCAATACGGTGCTTTAGTGACGGATTCTGGCATCGCATGGATCTCTTAATCAAATAGGGTCTCCCGGATAGGTCAAAATGAATGTGACACCCGTGATAGGACCACTACTGATTAAACTAAGCCCTTTAAGGAAGGCGTACGGCAAACACTTGGACTGAAGCATGAGCTGGTTCAAACCACTATACCTGATATATCACGAAATCTATACTGGATTTTCAGCGCTGCGCTCAAGGTCAGGAAGAAGAAGAAGTGTGTGAGATTGTAATAAGTGTGATTGGAGAAGCTTTTAAAGAAGTGGAGGAAGTAGAATGGATAAATTCTATCAATTTCTAGCTCTCATAGCTGAATGAAGAAATAGATAATGGGATGCATTAATAGTTTCATCCAATTCCTAGCAAGTCAAGTACATAATAGTCTAATTGAGTATTTAGAAAAGCCTGTCTAAGACGAGTCGGTGTTGTATGCTGAGTGTGGTTTCTTCCTGTTTCCGGAGTAGCCTCTATATATTGAGTTTATAGGATGGAGTCCATATCCCTCCTTTTTACTTCATGGATCTTGTCAGCATACAGGATACTATACTGTCGTAAAGAAAGCGGGTATCTGAGAATATGGATCAGCAGCGGATACCAGATTGGTAAAAACCTGCTCAAAAAGCTAGAGTTGATGGTTTCGGGAAAGCTAAGCTAAAGCAAGCAGTAAACTAGTGGGTGCAAGCACGTTAATGAAAAAAAACGTGATAGAAAATCCTACCGTTAGCAGCGACTGCGACACTTCGTAACAGCTCCTTAGAGATCAATGTCTTATTGGTATTTGCTCGATTGCAGGCAATAACGTTAGTAAATTAGGTGAATGTACGTAAATCGAGGTACACGAGTCTAGCCAGGTATAGGTAGAAAAGGGGTATAGTAGGTCTCATGGAAAGGGAGATAGTGGGACGAATAGTTCATCGTGCAAGTGTTACGAATAGATAGGAGTCTCGACTCCGTCCTTCGAAAAGAAGATGGTTCGCGCTAAGGGTGACTAAAGGCAGAGAATTCTGTACGCCAAGAAGAAAAGAAAGTTTGTAGGGGTGAGAATGAACTTTCAAACCCTTTTCTTGCCCCTATCCTTTTTGCTTTCGATAACTTCTATCGCTTCCTAATCATATGAGTCTAGTGCAACATACTACTACTAATATGGAGTCATATTCTTCTTAAGCCTCCTTTCCCAGATCCAAGTTCCGAATCCCAGGGAGAGATCAAGACAATGCAGCAGGGTTGGCAAGCATACCTGTATCACTGAGCAAATCCAAAGCATACTTTCCCTCTAAAGAGTGAAGAAAAAGACTTGGTACAGCTAGAATACCGAGTGGATGTGGAATCCTACTTGAATTCAAGTCAGAAAAGGAAACTCGAATCCGGAACTTGCTAACTTCGGCTTGATCAGATACTGGAATCCAATCGGGGAACTTGGTTATTGACCCACTAATCTTTCCCTCTTTCGAGTCCAAGTCTCAAGAGGGCGCTTAGGCCGGGCCCTTCTCCAGAGTTCCGATACCGATATCACTATTTCAATTAGTTGATTGATTTCCCTTAGAATTTCATTCCTCCTCAAGTCCCAGTTTCGGTCAAGTAGTGGCAAGTATCATCTGTATCTGGCAGATAAGCTTTCACATGCATGAATTGAACTACCGAGATCTTTTCTTACTTGGCAACTAGAGCCTCCCCTTCGGGATTCGAGATTGAAGAAGAGGAAAACTGCTTCTAAAGGGAACTGATCCGAAGCAACAAGTCCTAGACCTAGAATGCAGGTACCCTAGTCTTGAAATATGCCATGAAGAATGAAATCTCTTGTTTTCATTCATATCATCAAAACAGTGATTCTTTCACGGCCACCCCTCAATTCAAGAGTTCCGATTGGATCAACAAGAATCCAATCTGTATGCCAAGAAGAAAAGAAAGGGATTTCATCAAGTGCAGACAAGAAAGATACCGAAATCAGGAACCATGGAAAGCAGATACCTGATTCTATATATATATAAAAGGGATATAAGTGCTGGATCTGAACTATTTCAATTAGTGAATTGGCGGAAAAGCAGGAATGAAGGTTGGGACAGAAAGGGGAGAGGAGAGCCCGGACGAGGAAAACAAGCACCCCTTTTAGGATTCTAGGAAACAAGCAATACTTTCCCATCTTGAACTGAACTGAACAGAGCACAGAGACTAGAATCAGAACTGGAATTCCCTTCTCTGAATTCAAAAGCCCACCCGGACTTGAGAAGTAGCTTGTTCAATTTGTCCTCAGCAGAAGCGAAACCTGTTGCCAAGAGATCGAAATTCCAATCAGAAAATAAGTACTTTGAATCAAGAAATGACATTGCGTAGAAGTGAAGTGAACTAGAGAATTCCAGTCAGAAAAGCAATCGGATACTGAAATCTCTTCTCTGAAAGCTAAAGCTTTACAGATTATAGGAAAGCAAGCACCACGAAGGGCAGTACCCAAACTATAGGTTATCTTGTGTCTGGGCAAGCAAGGTCAAGTAGTGGCATCCTATTACCCTAAATGGAAAGCAAAGTAGGTTATTCAGCCATCCCTCGCGAACAATCAGAAGTCCCAGTTTCCTTAACTAATCTCGCCAATTTATCACTTGACCGACCCAGAGACTAATCTATCGTTGGCCCAGGCAAAGAGTGAGAAAAAGCAGCAAAAGGAGTAGCTTGCAGTGAGGAATGAAAGCTGGTGTTTTACCACCATTCAGCAAGAGAAACCCACTGGAACCTTTTCATAGGACCATAGAAAACATGCTGCTTCCTGTATAGAGATGACTGCTTCTTTAATGAAGTTGATCGTCTATCTCAAGTGGTGGTGATCGACTCCACGAATAGCCTGAACCTGAGAAATGTATATCTGCAAACGGGAACTTCCTGTTGTCTCGAATCAGGTCTGCTATTTCTATTCATAACTCTCTGGCTGGAATCGACCAAAATAGCCCTTGACGGCAATAAGAGGATCCTAACCACTACACGGTTCGAAATCTCAATCGAATGATACCTCAATTGAACCTGCTGAGTCAGTTATTGGAAAGATATCACTATCAGCCTCACAGCAATCTTTAGGAAAATGCAGACACAGTAGTTTTTTCGAAACTTGTTCAGACACCGCAAGCAACTACCAGTATCGATCTTCTAAAGAAATGACCTTCGTTGCCGAAGTGATAGACAAACAATTCTATAGCGGACTTGGACTAGCGACACATTTCTCCATATATGAAATTCAATTCACCCGACATCAAAGAGAAGCTCAAGCTCGGGATCAAAGATCAGCTACAGATCGGGCTGGCATTCATCATAGTCGGCAGCTTACTTTTGACTGAAACATTTACTTTGCACTACATCCGTAAGAATCTGATGGAAAATGACTGCAACGCAATCAATTTATCCCTTCCTCGTGCGCGCGTATCGTATATAGTTCAATGAGAAACAATGCTTTCTGATATTCACGAATTGGATTCGAACCAATGTCCCCCGACTCCTCTACCGAATAAGGATCGTGATTCACATTTCCTCGTTCTCTTTCTAGCTGCCCATATGGGTGGCTGCTATCATCCCCTTTTGATAGCTTCTTATCCGCATCCGCGAGCATAAGCGGAATAGCCTGAACACTCATAGCGATTACCTCAACCCTTGTCTTTCCTTTGGCTCCGCTCGGTGGGGGGGACCCAATGTACCAATTCTTTCACTCGACCCTGCTCCTTCTTCTTTCTCATTTGCCTCTTTCCCTCTCTCCTGCTCCCCCCCGACTGTCACTCTATGGCAAAGCTAAAGCTTTCCTGGCGCTTGGTGAATAATCTTTCTATAGGGACAAATAAAAGCCCAGTTTTGACCTTGCTGCATATAACATCTAGCATTTCATGTGTCTGAATGTAACAGCCAATAATCTGGTTTGCAAACCTATCTTTGCCCTCCTCGACTGCGGGAGCCCTCCATCGTTGCAGTACAATAGACGTTAATTTCAAGCGTAGCTTACTGGACATACGGTCAAGAACTTCTTGCAGCCTTCGAAAGAAGACTTTAGACATGACGCCAACACCTACGATAGGAATGCCGAATAGTATATCGTCTGCGTAGCGAGCGAAATAGACGTACTTGGTAGAATCCCCATTCTCCTCTTGGGCCATAGCATCGAATTGCAAGTCGAGTTGATGCAGGAATGATTGAATCAAAACAGGCGAGATCGGTGATCCTTGTGGAAGGCCGACTTCACTGTTTGAGTAGTCATTCCCTTTCTTAGAAAGTCTCGGTG
>NC_036024.1:377500-392500 GCF_018294505.1 Triticum aestivum | reverse complement strand
TTAGTCGAAAACCAAAGTGGAACGGAGAGAACGGAGAGTCAGTTACAATGACAAAATTGTTGAGGAATCATGTTGAAAGAACAACATTCTGTGTCATAAATATCGTATATAGAGATTTTTCATGTATCGACGCTTTTGATTCAATTATGAAAGTACGCTGTACTGGACTTGCACCCCTAGTTACGCAGAAGTGCAAGCACAGAAGCGGATGACCGGACCTTACCAACATACTCAAAAAAGTATTCTATACTGGGGTCTGTGCTCTTGACAAGCAGTGTTTCCAGTCTAGCTGTGTCAAATCGGGTGTGAAGTGTCCTTCTAGGTTCTGGCTGGTAGAGCAGAGGACTGAAAATCCTCTTTAGTTTCACGCATGGGACTCTAAATCCCAATTGCGCTAGCTCTGTGGTTCGATTCCACAACAGAACGAACAATGAATGAATGTGGGCGGTCAACCAGGTAAGCCTGTGCCCAGGAAAGAAAGGACTAGGGAGGGATTGAGAGAAGCTTTCACAGTGGAAAATGCAAAAAAGCATATCGTTCTTAGAAATTGTGGAATTTTACTCAGTTAGAGCTATGGTTTAGCATCAAGAGGGAAGTTTTGTAAAAGCAACAGGAAGAATTGCTCAGATACCCGTGAGCGTATATAACTTGGGTCGTGTTATAAATGCTCTGGCTAAACCTATTGATGGGAGAGGCGAAATTGTAGCTTCCGAATCTCGCTTAATTGAATCTCCTGCTCCAAGTAGAATTTCCAGGCGTTCCGTATACGAACCTCTTCAAACAGGGCTTATTGCTATCGATTCGATGATCCCTATAGGGCGCGGTCAGCGAGAGTTCATTATTGGGGACAGACAGACTGGCAAAACAGCAGTAGCCACAGATACAATTCTCAAGAAAAAAGGGCAAGGTGTAATATGTGTTTATGTAGCTATCGGTCAAAGAGCATCCTCCGTAGCTCAAGTAGTAACTACTTTCCATGAGGAGGGGGCCATGGAATACACTATTGTAGTAGCTGAAATGGCGGATTCACCTGCTACATTACAATACCTCGCTCCTTATACGGGAGCAGCCCTGGCTGAGTATTTTATGTACCGCGAACGGCATACTTTAATAATTTATGATGATCTCTCCAAACAGGCACAAGCTTATCGCCAAATGTCCCTTCTATTAAGTCCCGGCCGTGAGGCTTATCCAGGGGATGTTTTTTATTTGCATTCACGCCTTTTAGAAAGAGCCGCGAAATTAAATTCTCTTTTAGGCGAAGGAAGTATGACCGCTTTACCAATAGTTGAGACTCAATCTGGAGACGTTTCCGCCTATATTCCTACTAATGTAATCTCCATTACAGATGGACAAATATTCTTATCTGCGGATCTATTCCATGCCGGAATTCGACCCGCTATTAATGTGGGTATTTCAGTTTCCAGAGTAGGATCCGCGGCTCAAATTAAAGCCATGAAACAAGTAGCTGGCAAATCCAAATTGGAACTAGCTCAATTCGCAGAGTGACAAGCCTATTATTCGCCTCTGCTCTCGATAAAACAAGTCAGAATCAATTGGCAAGGGGTCGACGATTAAGGGAATTGCTTAAACAATCCCAGGCAAATCCTCTCCCAGTGGAAGAGCAGATAGCTACTATTTATACCGGAACAAGAGGATATCTTGATTCGTTAGAAATTGAACAGGTAAAGAAATAGTTCAATCACCCCAGAATCGTCGAAATCCCCTCGAAATGGAGAGCGGCGCAAGTCTCACACTCTTTCTCTCACTCTCTATCCTCTGTCTTTCAGATTTTCCCCTCGTAGCTGATACAGTGAAATATTATTATGTAAGGGAGCTGATCCACAGGATTCAATGGTGAATTCTGATTTCCCCACAGACTGAACCAAAGGAGAAGAATAGAATAATTCACTGGTGCAGGCGGAGCAGCAAACCTTCGTAGAAAAGGGAGAGGGTATACCTAGAAATGATGAAATCAACCAGCACTGCCTTGCTAATTGAATAAAGGAAGATGCCGACTACTTTCTGAACAGAACAATGAGAGTCCCGAACAATGGGAGAATGGAGCTTCCCGTCTATGAACTAATCGATCGACTATATCGTATCGAGCTCAAAGGTTTGTGCAACTTATCTATCAAGCCACACTTCTTTACTTCGAGATAGCGCATTCCACACTTCTTTACTTCGCTATAGAAGTAGGATCCCTGCCCACAATACAATCCGTAGTTTACTTAACTGATATAAAGAGTTTCCCCTGCCTGCCCCTACTATCAATTGATAATACATAAATGATCCGGGGCTAGTGTTGGGTAGCCGGGCCCACTAGAATTCAAGTGCTTCTTATCGATTCAATACGCCCTTAACGGATCCCCGTGCTTTATCTCCATTGGGTGGAGCAAGACCCTTGTCCTATCTTTTCTTTACAGAGCAATAGAAATGATGGTTGCCCCTCGCTGCACTGACCAATGATATCTCAGAAGAGAGAAAGACTTCTATAACTTGCCAATGATATCTAGTGGGCACTACGAACTCCAGGCATACTGTACTTGACCACCCTACTTTGCTTTGTCCCTATTAGGCGAAATCAATACTTACTTTCAATTGGTAGAGAGGAAGAAGAGAACTGACACTAGTAATAGGTTGATGACTTCTCTTAACAGAACTGACACTAGTAATAGGTTGATGACTTCTCTGACTTAATAGCTGGCCGACTTCTCTTCATGGATCACCGTTCTATATAGTTAGGCGCAGCATCGCGTTTAACCACCTATCCCTATTCCCTCAATCGATACCGTCCAACTATCCTTTTATTGGGACAGCAGCATACTTCTCGTTAGGGACAATAGTTCCTATACTTAACTAACCTCTGTGCGCAATCACTGTTTGACACATCATTCTTTCAGCTTTTCGTTCTTGACGACTCTGTTTGACGGAGCCTGACCTTGAACTAGCTTTTTGCAACACAAACCACTATCTTTACTTTCCTTTAGCAATAGTATCTAACTATCAATTCATAAGAGTCAAACGGGTGGGTCCATCCCATCTATCGACAGGTCCTGATACCGGATCTGGGAAACAAGCAATACTCGCCGCAATTCCTTAATGAAAAACAGACCTATCTTCTCTTGAAAGACTGTCCTTTCCTCGCTTGTTATTGTGATATCAATGAAAGAAAGCTGGATACTGACTTCTTCCCAAGAGCTCTATCAGCCCTGAATTCCTTAGCCATACGACTCTTCCTTAGTTTCCTAATGCTGGTGGCCCTAGCTAGTGGTGAGACGGGGCATATACTATTCTCGGTCTTATAACGAAGAGGTTGCCTAGTTTGAACCGAACACTGTACTTGATCTCTCGTCCTATCACAAACAAGTCTCTTCCCCCGAGTCCTAGTAGACTAGTCCAAGTAGTCCGGGACAATAGCGTCCCGTCTCTTCGCTGACCCCTGGCACACAATCACTATAAGACAAAGCAAGACAAACCTCTCTTATCCTTCTCGGCTAGAAGTTACAAGTTTCCTGTTCCGGTTTCGGCTTGAGGGAAGTGCCTGAAATCGATTCAATTCTTATCTCCGATTTCGAACTCCGGCTGGATTCTTATGACCAAGAGCTATTTTATGGGTCAGAAGAATGGAAGGACAACGAGAAGATGGTTCGGTTGCTCCTGCTGGAATATTCCATTTATTTAATACTCCGACTCGCGTAACCCCGAATGGCAATGTTGTTATTGCGGTTGGTCAGATCAATAAGACAACAAGGGAGTCAGAATATTCTGATAATAGCAAACAGGGCTTTGGAATCTATGGAAGGAGCCTTCAATGCTTCTCTTCTCCAGTGTCAACCATTAGTCGATAACAGAATGAAATGCCACAATGAAGTTGAAAAAGAGAGTCATTAAAAAGAGGCATGCTTGAAAAAGAGTACAGATAATATGTTATGGATGTGAGGAGCCTCACCCAGTACTTTTCTTACAAAACTCAAAAACTCTACTCTCCTTTCACAGCCAACCCACCCATTGCTTTTTCGAGCTCGATAAAAAGGAAAGTTCACGTGCCAATCCTTACCATTGGTAACTGTAATTACCAAGCCTAATCTTTCACTGAATACCGAGTAAAGCAAGCAAGAAAGAGGGAAGGAGCAGCTGTTTTCGAGCTAGGCTCGATCCCTTTTTCATCCACTTCTCGCTATTTGTAATTCTACTTGAATTAGTTCTTCCTAAGTTTAGTGAGGTGAGTACTGCATCCATAACTAGAGGACTTGCTTTTCTGCTTGGCTCCCAGGGGAAGTTGGATTGGATAAGAGGAATTGAAGCGCAAGGAAGGCAGTCGGTATTCAAACAACTATTCAGAGTTCCCAACTCTGGGTAAAGGAAATCTTTACTTGACGACTGAACCAAATCCTTTGCCTTTATTTATTCTATTATTTTTATATAGATCAGCTGAAAACAAAAATACTACTACGTTGGGACAATGACCCACCTTTCTCTACTCAACCTGTCATCTTCTCTCCTCGCTCCCTGGGACAAATAAGACTATTTATTAAGTGATAAACAAGAGAAACTAGTGATATTATCTAAGCTTCTGGCCATGTCTGATTGGCATTCAAGTCTGCCTTCCATTGCTTGAAAAGGCCTAGCACCGTAAGTAGCAATTGGCTATGTCCAAACTCAAACGTCGTATTTTATCTAAGCACAGGAGTCGTAATAAGGAAAGAAGACATAAGAATGGGAAGTATCCGCTAGTTATAACGTAGTATAAAGAGAGCTATTTCATGGATCTTGGTCACAATAAAAAGAATCCAATAATGATCTATCAACTAAATGAGTTGATTATATAATCCCGTATCTTCAAGGTTGTTAAGATGATTTAGTAGATGTGTCGGTATCGTTTTCATCTGCCGTTGGGAGTGACTGCTTTGCTAATCTATCCTTTTATCCTTCTTTTCGGAGACAAGCACATATTACCGTAACCTAGTGATTAATATATCCTGTTGGTACTACTTCGTCGAGTAATCAATCCTTTTTCCATTCTTGTTCTGAGGTTGTCAGCTTCCTCCGATGGCACCACTTGTACTCTCTGCCGGAATCTGTAGACATAGTTTCTGGGCGTCTTTAAAAACTGATCGACATAGTTGTCACACACAAACCTGCGCAACGGCTTTGGAGTAAAAGAATCTCCTGCCCGGTCACACACATCATCTCGAGCGCGGAATCTACTACTCTAACAAGATACTCGGCTCGGGTAAATCATGCTTTCGTTATGCGAGGAAAGTGAAAGGAAAGAGGGAAAGGGAGACACTGGGCAATCCGGAATCGATGAAATCACTGTTTTTTCGCCTTGTAATATGTCCGGTTACATTCCAAAGATGAATCAGACCAGGAGATAGATAAGCGCTATGGCGGACACATGAAATAAGAATTTGAAAAGTAATGATCAACTTTATGGATCCATAGGTAGATTCACTTGTGAAGCTATGGGATGGGACAAGATTCAAAAGTACCAAAAGTAAGTTAAGTGGGACGCTGAGTTCATTGCTGCGATCGAGGGTCCAAAGCCAGCCAATTTGATGACCGCGTAGGAACGGGTTCCGAATGCTCACAATAATGTAGTTGGAAATGACAAAAGGCTCCTAAATTGATACCTAATAATAGCTTAGCAGCTCCTTCGTTTTACTAAAGAGCCAAGTTCGGACAAGCAACTCGGAAGGAGGAATGTGTTGAGATGCCTATGCCTAAGAGAGATAAGCGGAGGACGTATGATAGCCGAGAGGATGTCGGTAAACGACGGAGTTTAAGGAGTTGTTTTTGAATTCGGCATGGCATATTTCATTTTTTTTAATGAGAACGTCGTCTCCTTGCTTACCCGCCTGGCCAATGGAAGGAATTAATTACCTTGGTCAGTCAGCGAAAGAAAGAATCTCACCAGTTCATCATCCCAATCCTTCCTATTAGTTTCATTAATTAATTCAGCCCCAGAGTGTTGGCAATCAAGGGCCAAGAAAGAATCCCAAGTCTATCCTATCTCGCCACGGTCGAAAGCACAATCCCTTTCTCTTCCTATACCGAAATCGTCGTTTCATTCCTCCGCAACTTCTATCGCGGACATGATCCAATCTACCTTGCAAGACAGATTAAGATATAACTTAAGGCTTTCCCAAGCTGGCGCATAACCTCTGGTAGAGGCATTCACCCAGAGACAGAGAAGTGGGAAACCGCGGATGAAAAGAATACCGAGGTCTTTGATAGCAAACTTCTACGCGAGCTTTCTAACTAAAAGGAATCTCTTATTCATATGGCATAAAATGGAAAAACTTGATGGAGATTTCTTCTCAATTTCCATGGTACAGTCCCTTTGCATGCTACAGTTCCATTACTTACTACCTGAATTTGCTATATACGAAATTCTGACATCTACGGTACTTGTCGTCTACTTCTGGTGGAAGCAATTCCAAAGGTGAAGATAATACTGAGCCGAATAGTAATGAGGGGAATGCAAAATCTAGCAAAGGTAAGAAGGGTCAAGGAAGAATAGCAGTGACTTATAAAAGGAAAGCACCGAATAAAAGGAAGGAGATCCGTCTTTCTTTTTTGCATGTGGTCAATGCGTTTGCTGATTGATAACTGTCTAATCTTAAGATGGTTTTGTGGCACGTTACAAACATACATATACAGTCGAAATATAGTTGTGTTGAGTTAGGTTGAAGAATTTTTACCAGATTTTAAAAATGAGATATAGTGCTTTCTTTGTTCGGTAGGATATTTTGCACTTTCATATTCTAGTTCCTCATTTGAGCGTTCTTTTGCTCTGTTGGTGGGGCATAAACTCAGAAATAGTTTTTGTTTTTTCTTTAAATAATAGTAAAAGTATGCATTCAAGTAGTAGCTTTTTCTAAATAGTCGAGTAAAGTCGAGTAGGGCTGGCAACAAGGACTAGGAAGATACGGGCGAGTTTGTTTTTTTAGGGGAAGGCTTTATGCAAGATATGCACGTGAGTAGGTCAGTATATGCGTATTTGCCAATAGAGGAAAACACGTAGTAAGTAGGCTTGCTTTTTCGTAGTGATAGCAACGCTTACAAGGAATGCTGGGATAAGTTGGGAAGAAGGCAAAGATACTGGCGACTAGATCCTTGTGGCAGATTGGAAGATACCGATATCTCTATTTCAATTTGTTGATTGATGGTTTAAGGAAATGGCAGTGGTCCAAATCTTGCACATTTACTGTTACTTCTATGTATAAGTTCCTTGCTCAGGTGTGGCCCAGCTTTCATATCTTATTGGGATAGCTACATTGCCCTGGCCGGGTATTGCGAAGGAAGGAAACACCTTGTCCGAGTCAGGCGATGCTAAAGGATGGATTAAAAAACTCATGGATGCTATCTCTGTTATTGCTGCTTAATGCCCTATTTATACCGATCTAGCTTATAGCTGGGATTTCTAGAAAGATAAGCTGATGCAGCCCTCAGGGATGGAGTGCCTAAACTAACCTTCCTGAACAGAAGTAGCAGAGGTAGAAGATATGTAAATCGTACCATCAAGGGGAAATGCACTATTGTTATGCTTGGGCCAGGTTAGCTGATCAAGGGAATATTCCTATCGGAAGAACAATCAGAAAATAAGGAGATAGTCAGTTGGCACTTTTCACACAAGAACCGCTTTTCGTATTAAGCACGGGAGTCGTAAGGAAAGACCTCTGCGTAGCTATCAGAACGAATTAATGAACGAAATAAACGAATTCCGGTGAAACCAAGGCGAATTTCTGAGCCAGCAGTGGGAAAAAGATGCCAAGTATTGAGATGCAACATTATGAATGGTGCGATCCGAAGTCTTACTATTTACTCAAAATTGACTCAAATGGTTGACTGAACTTCACAGAGGACTAAAGCCGGGAACTTAAACTAATGGTTTTGCCTTTCCACTTCCCAATTGACTCTCATAAAAGGCTAGGCTACCTCTTCACATCGCACCTGATCCCGAATCATGTGCTCTGTTCAGGGGATCAATAGTGGCTATTAAGCTTTTCCCTTTCTATATATTCTTGAGAATAAGTAAATACCATCCTTTTTCCTATCAGCATCTCTCTATCTGACAGTAAATATTGCTTTCAATCGATCAGGCACTAGGTTATTAAAGTATGGATATGCCATATAATAAGGGAAAAGGCCTCCAGTTTTTTTTAGCGCAAAAGAAAAGCCGATTCCAAATTTTCTATTTCCCGGCAAGTCTATGAGAGTCCTATTACGGATCCTCTGATCTTTAGCTTGAATGGTCGTGTTTTTATATAATTAGGTCTTTCTTCTGAGCTCTTCTATTACGGTACGGAAAAATCAAACCTATCACTCTCAAAGAATGGGTAAAAAGAATTCAAGCTAGGGGAGCCTACACTCTCTAACTACCTATACTACGCCCCCATTGATTGGAAACCCTCGGGGAAAATGATCCCATAAACAAAGGAATTATACAGTACGAAATAGCAAAAAAACAGACTAATTCGATTCTAAAAAATCGATAATAGATATTTTATTCTGCTTAAATTGTCCCGACAAGGAGAGATATTCAATATTTGAATCAGATTGGATTTCGTAGTATACCAATGTGAGCCAAACTATTACTATTTCATCTAACTTGAATAACCAAGGACTGAATTTGACTATGGATTCTGATAACTCGAGAAGTTTTTATTTGGTTATGATCCAAAAAGAAAAAAGAAAGGTTTAACAAGCCATGAGAAAATAGAGTAAAGTAACCATACGTTCTGTTTGCATAACGTGTATACGCCACGCCATACAATCGAAATAGAAACATGGGACGATTCCAGAATTTTGAATAGATCCGTGGGGATGAGAGAAGTTGTTGTTGAGAAATATGAAATTGGAAAGGAAGTCAAACTCCCTATGGAACCTGTGATCGGTTGTACCTGTACTTTAGTGATACGAAAACTCGCTATTCACTCAGTTTCTGGTCAATAATAAGATTATGTAGGAGAGATGGCCGAGTGGTTCAAGGCGTAGCATTGGAACTGCTATGTAGGCTTTTGTTTACCGAGGGTTCGAATCCCTCTCTTTCCGTTTCTGTTAATTCACCAACGTTACCGACCACAATGAAATTTCTAGTAAGAGGAAAATCCGTCGACTTTCTAAATCGTGAGGGTCAAGTCCCTCTATCCCCAATAAAAAGCCCATTTTACTTCCTAACTATTGTACCAACCTCTATTTTTCATTAATGGTTCAAACAAGATTCACTATCTTTCTTATTCTACTCTTTCACAAACGGATCCGAACTGACTTCTTTGGATCTTATCCCATTCATACAAATGAACATATTATAGTATAGGCAAGTAATCCCTATTATTAAGTAAGTCATTCACAATCCATATCATTATCCTGATATTTACTAAGTCCAATTTGAGAATACTTTTTTCTTTTTGAGTCCCTTTAATTGACATAGATACAAGTACTCTACTAGGATGATGCACAATAAATAGTCAGGATAGCTCAGTTGGTAGAGCAGAGGATTGAAAATCCTCGTGTCACCAGTTCAAATCTGGTTCCTGGCACAGAACGAACAATGAATGCCTTTTCGGGAAAGAAAAGGGCCACATATTTTTTTTAGGGAAAAGCTTTTTTTAAGGGGAAGAATCATCAACAAAAAATCCAGGAAAGAACAGCGAAGGAAAAACGTGAAAAAACAAGTGTTTTCCCGGAACGGAATAGCGGAAATTCCATACGTTGATCACCAATGTTGCATGTCTTTCCTTAAGCTGGAGTACTTTGAGTTAGAAGGCCTACTTTATTCGTCCTTTTAAAGCCTACTTATTCGTCTAGCTATTTCCAATTCTAATAAATAACCCGATCATATCATATCTTGGAAAACCCTAAGACTACCCAAGGCTGTACCCTACAGTGTTACCTATAGTCTATACTTGTGTATACGTTGCCTTCTGGGGTGGCAAGCTAGAACCAAGTTTTCTAGGTATCAATTCCAATTTAAGTCAATGATCCTCATTTTCTCCAACATTAAGAAGATTATTGGTAAGGTGACCAACCATCACGCAGGATTCCGGGTCGGAGTAGCACCTCTTGCCTGATATATACAGGTCGTTACTGGCGATTCGTTTGTGCCCTATGGTGTTCAATTGCCCGTTTGTTCCCTCCCCCTCGGGACGGGTCAACCTACTTTGCCCGCTCAGGCGCTCCAAAATGCTCTGACTAGACCGCCGACACCCATGATTTGTCCATCATTCAAAATGGCATTTCGTAAGGGCTCATAAGGTAGGAGGAATCACAGATCCTCCGTGCACTTTCGCCTAGAGTTAGTTTTATTTTTCACTACTGTCTGAGTGGTGGCTAAACCCTGAAACTTTTCCTTGAAATGAAATAAAGATCTAACTTTATTCCAGTAGTGGTTTCCGCAAATGTAGATAATCTTGTTGATTAACACCCACTTTCCATACCCTGCAATTCAGAGGCCATCACCTCTGGTCTTTTAGTAACATATCAGTAAACAAGGCTCTCCTCGTGTAGCTTTTTGTTCTCGAGGAAGAAAATCTCATTGATTACTTAGAATGCCGGATGAAGCAAGTTACAGCATTGGTTCTTTCGTGATTCACGTATATTGGAAATCTCTTTCTTTAGGAAATGGGATGGCATTCAATTCTAACTTAGGGATTCTCTTCTTCCTGAACATTCATGAAAAGAAGGACTCTGGCTTTAATGCTAAAGTTTAGTACTGGGCCGAGCGTACTTACCTACTTAGACAAGAGGGATACTTATAGATCTCTATGAGCGTAAGGCAAAGTGGGCAAGACTACTTCCACAACTACATTTTCGCTTAAGCAGGACCTGTGAGACCTCGAAGCAACCGTCTACTACTAGTTATAGATGCTATTTCTAATTGAATAGAATGGATGCTTCACAGCGGTTCTGCGACAGGCAGGGCAGCCGGGTGAACATAGGCAGCTGTTCCTATAGAACACAAGTCTTTCTCTAAAGCACGACCTTCCGATTGGACTACGTCTGGTCTCTATCCTTTTTATTCCTAAAATGGGTCCTCGATCAAAATGATCTGGTGTCTATGTCCATGCCTGAGGTTGGTAAACCCTATATCTATTGCGGGGTGGTTTGAGGAAGGGACAGCTTGTAACCCACGACTTACTACTACGAAGATTCTGGCGGAGAGCTTTTCACATATAGATAGGTCGGGATGAGGAAGCTCCGTAGTCAACTAATAGATAGAAAATCCACCTTGTGAACCGTGTTTGTCTTAAAGTACTGTCTGAGAAGGAATATACCTGTTCCAATCCCTCTAGTGGCTATACTGATTGACATAGGTAGCTTTCGTAGTCAAAGCTCACAGGGCCAAATGCTCTATTGGAGTGGGCACGAACACACACAATCAAGGTTCGAAGAACTTCTACTTCACGCCTTGAGGATTCTATGACGCTCACTCAATGGTGTTGTGGCGATTGCAAGCAATCAATAAACGAGGAAGCCAAATTATGGATCCAGGAAGGCTGCATCAGAAGGAAGAGTAGGTGTTGCTATGCCGTTGGCTGGGACTGAGACAGAGAGAGGGGAGCATAGCCCCTATGATCCCGGTAAAGAGTTCCAACTAAGCTCTTCTCAGGTTCTTTCTTTCTCTTCCATTCTTATGTTTATATATTAAAGTGTAGTTTTCTTACTGAAATATAATAATATTAATCTAATATGCCCATTGGTGTTCCAAAAGTACCTTACCGGATTCCCGGAGATGAAGAAGCGACTTGGGTTGACTTATACAATGTTATGTATCGAGAAAGGACACTTTTTTTTTTAGTTCACTGCCCTATACATAGAAAGAAGTGCTTTTCCACCGGTATCAACATTCTATCTGGAATCAGTAGCGATAATTGTTGTATTGTGAGCCAGCCCCGTAAGACACTACGCACCTCCAAATTCTATATGATTTTTCCAATCATTTCATTTATACGACCTGCAAATAAGATAAGATCTTGGCTCGCCCTACAAAAAAACAACTATATGCCCTATAAACTTGCTTCTTCGAATCTCGAAATAACATATAGAAAGTGTTTCTGTGATGAGACCATTCTCGATCGATAAATGCGATAGGAGCCTATGTGTTTCACGGGCAGCCGGCCAATAGGGGAAGGTTGTGAATCCGGCGAACCGACCGCTTTAAGAACGTGATTGTCTTCTCTCACTCAGTTATCAATTGACAAAGATGACCCATTCTTTTTCGCCCTAAAAACGACAATGGTATGGTACTTTTTCTTCAAATCGAGATTGTGTGGGTGTCCGCTCATGTTCACGTTACATGCTAAATCAGGCTTTCCTTGGAAAAACCAAGGACAACCCCTATCTCAGTCTCCTTTCCTTTCTCTTTTCGGGAGCAGAGCTGAAAAAGATGGACAGTAACGATCGCGTAATATCAATTTATCGGCCTCGTCATCGAAAGCGGCTTCCAATTGCTCGGAAATTCTCAGCTATATGGGGGACTTTGATGGTGAGCAAAAAGAATTGATCAAGAAATTGGTAAACTTTCGCATGATCGATGGTAAAAGAACGAGAGTTCGTGCTATTGTTTATAAAACTTTTCACCGCCTAGCTCGAACTGAACGCGATGTAATAAAACTTATGGTTGACGCCGTAGATAATATAAAGCCAATATGCGAAGTGGTCAAAGTAGGAGTCGCAGGTACTATTTATGATGTTCCTGGGATTGTAGCCAGGGATCGTCAACAAACCTTAGCTATTCGTTGGATCCTTGGAGCAGCTTTCAAACGACGTATAAGCTACAGGATAAGCTTAGAGAAATGTTCATTTGCTGAGATACTGGATGCTTACCGAAAGAGGGGAATTTCACGTAAGAGAAGGGAGAATCTTCATGGACTGGCTTCCACCAATCGGAGTTTCGCGCATTTCAGATGGTGGTAAAGTGATACCACATAAGGAGCTCTTCCTCATTCAGTCATACTCAACAAAAGTAAGAAATGTTTGACCCGGATCCTTTTTTCATCTTCATATAGAAAGAAAATCGGCCTTCCTCATACTCCCCCCTTCATTCATAGAGTTGGAGGAATCCACAAGAGGCCTGCCCGTTCATAATTGCATAAAAGAACCATTCTTTTTATGAAAACTCTTGTTCCAACCTCACCTCAGGTCGAATGAATACGAAAGGGGGATCAATCAAATCAATAAGCCATGAATGAAGAAGTAGTGGGCCTTTCGCCTTATTTCGTTTGACTCGTGGAGCTGAGAAATCTACTTCAAAGAGAGGGAAAGAGTGCTAGTCCGAAAGAACAAGCAAGGGATGAGCGCACGGGAGCGAAATCCGTTGCGCCCACGCGCATACGTTTTCTTGCTGGGTAATTTCTCAGAAAGTTTTTGTGTTGTTGATTCCTATTCCTAGGTGTTGTGCTTTTTCCCCTATGCCGCCTATTGGTACTAGTGGAGTAGGATTGGCCTGTAATACAGAACCTATAGGTGGTGTAACCTTTCGCTCAATACTCAAATCTACAATTGAAGCATCTGAGGCTGCATCAATCGAGGATACACGACATAAGGAATTGTTAGATCTCCAAACTGAACTTCGCCTTCACCAAGCGTGGGTTTTCACTGGTCCTAACTAACGGTTGGCAAGCGATCCCCTATTCTGCATCCCGAAGATCAGACGGCCCAGAGCCGGAGCGATCATTCAAGCAAGTTACTCAGCTTGAGTTTTTCAGTCAATCAATAGATTGTGCAGTTTCTTAGTCTTTTGGTCCACGTCTTCATGACTTATAGAAAGGGTTTCTTTCTTTTACAAGATCATGGAAGCTTCAGAAACCATCCGAGATCTTCTGGAAACAAGAAATGTTGCATCAAAGGGTTCAGTGGTCATATCATAGTGAAATCGAGTTTCTTGATTTAGTCGATATCAAATT
Source organism: Triticum aestivum (assembly GCF_018294505.1). Lineage (NCBI taxonomy): Eukaryota > Viridiplantae > Streptophyta > Magnoliopsida > Poales > Poaceae > Triticum > Triticum aestivum. The sequence goes on along the minus strand of NC_036024.1, from coordinate 378,587 downwards.
CCCAACTTAGAAATTCGAAAGGACTAAGATTCTACTTCTTCCTCAAATACTGGGAATGTGGATTCAAGTATGATATCACTATTCCACAGATCTCAAGAAAACGAATTGAACAAGTTTGATGGCTGGAAGAAGATAGGAAATATTCAAACATGTATTGCATTTCATCGATCTCACCCTTTGTTCAGTGCCGCATAAGTACTGACTTCTTGAACAGATACCGGTACCGGTCATGAAGGCTTCGCCCTTCTCAAGTCAAGTGCAGAAGCGAAATCCGTTGAGCAAGAAGCCAGTGATCCCACAACATCAAAGTGATACATATGACATATTGGAAATTAGGCTTAGTTTGTAGCTGTGAATATAGTAATGCACTTATTTATTGATAAATATGTTCTTTCAAGTAGAGCATACTCGGTAGAAAGGAGGTGGCGGAGCTGGGAAGAGGATTAGACTTTATCGATTACTTGGACTTAGAGACCAATTATAGAAAGAAGACAGTAGCTGAGTGAGTTTTATGGATCTAGTTTATGAGCAGCTTAACTAGAAAAGCAAGCAGAAGGAATAGAAGAATGAAATGCAGAAATAGGGGAAGGGCGGGTAGCATTTTCAAATGCCAGTTTGAGTGAGACAGTTTCTGTCTGGCCCCCCACTTTTAGGCAGTTCTTCCATTCTGCCTTTGTCTTGCTCTAAGCTACCTGACTTCCTTCCTTTGTTCTTCCATTCTACTTTGTATGATTCTGATCATCAGTTCTTATCGATCCCATTTTAAGGAAAAATCCTTATGTTGGTAAAATATACGTGTTGATCAAGGACAATGAAGCAGCCATGAAAAGATTGAAGAACGAGGTATGATGATTACTTCGGACTACTTTCTGTTCTTCATGCAAATGACCATATTTTCCGTCTGCAATACAGGTAGAAGATACTGAGTTGTTCAGATGTTTACAGGAAATCCATGGGAAAAACTACCACAGCTTTGTATTAAGCAAGCAGGTTCCAGTCGTTGGTAATTTCAGGGAAGCCTACATTGGCATTGCTCCTGAGTTAGCCAAAGAGATCGCGGAAGAAGTGGATGTTATCGTAAACTCTG
>NC_036024.1:305000-370000 GCF_018294505.1 Triticum aestivum | reverse complement strand
TGATTTCCCATATGGAGAAAAAGCTACCTTCAATCCATAGTGCCATCTTTCTCTTAAAATGACATTAGTTATGCTTTCTTCAAGATCGAGATCATCTAAGACCTATGTCTGATCCCGTCCAATAGCAGGTTTAGTGAGCACCACAGACCAATCCACCTACTTTGATAGCATAAAATCGTTCGGGGATTTTAATGTAAAAACACCTGCGCAGAGCTTGGAGAGCAGAGCACTCGGGTGCGATGGGTTGATTGATTCCATAGTAGGTTTCTGAGTTCATCAGGTGTGCTCGTGCCTGAAATGCTTTTCACAAGAAGCTAGTCAGAAAAAGGGGCACGCAGCTACGCGATTCTAACTGCTCTTGGTTTTGTAACTCACTGCTCTTGGTTTTCTACGTGGGAGTTGGTCCGGATAACATATCTTAACGAGGGATATAAAAGGGCGAAGGTCAATGAAATGGGGTCCTTATAGGTATCTGCCCATGTTCAATCACTGAAGTAATGAATCTAAACAAGAAAACGAAGTAGAAGTGAAAAGCTTTTCGAATATATTTTTATATCTCTTTGCTCAGTTTTCCCCTTTAATGTCCCTCTCCATTATTATTCAGAGTAATGTGCTCCTCGCTGAGCTTTATGATTTCCATTGTCATTCTTCCCTCTCCTCTCTGATTGCTTTTCATCGTCTCTTTGCGTTTACCCTATTTTCGTGACTCTCCTCTCTTTCTTCTCCCCGTACCATTATTTTGATCGTTTCTGAATCTTGAGATTGCTTCAATGCATGTGATCCCTCTCCTCAGCCTTCCCCTCCTAAATCTTAGAATCCTAATGCCGCAGGTGCTATGTCGGAAATCCATTTTTTTTATCCCCAAGGAAAATCAAAGAAGAAGAAAGCCCTGGTATTCTCTACTTGAATTCAGGAAGATTCAGATACCGAAAGCAATAGGAATGGGAAAGCGGAGCGGGCAATAGGTTTATGACTGAGCACTAGAGCCTGGAATAGCAGGAATGAAGGTTGGGAAATATGCCATGCAGAATTCCAATAAGTTGGCACTGCTTTCCCTTTCCATATGAAAAATGGAGAGGAAAAGCATGGGTGGACCAAGCGTTTTAACCGGAATCTAGTGACGGAGAAAGAAGAAAGATTTTTAAGCGCTAGATAGGGTCACAATTCAATAAAGATACTTGGCTGGATGGCGAAGCTGTGTTTGCTCTCCCAAATCGAGATCAAAGTCTTGCTTGACAGCGTGAGGAACTTTGAATGCTCCGTACAAAGGGTCATAGGGAGCTTTTGGAGGTCAGGGAGAAGTGTGTGTGGCCACTGTGCGCAAGCATTCTGTACAGCGATCTTGCTGAGGAGGTCCCCGGTCCCACCTCCATAAAGAAGATCTGGTGACTGCCCATTGTCTTGTTTTGGCTTGGAAGTCTCCTCAAAATAAGGCAAGTGAGTCAACGATCTCTGTAAGAGGAATTGGAAGATGGGGGTTCCATGGCGCACTGAGATGAAAGGCTGTCTTGGACGTGCGGCCCCTTATCCCTATCCCTTTGTTGATGAATCCCATGCAACGCGCCCTTGCTTGGATGAAAAAATGTCATAAGGGGGACTCGTTTCACTTGATTCGTTCCGTCGCACCCGCACTATTCCTAAATTTCTTTTCTGTTTCTATTTTGAAAAAAAGGTCGAACTCATTTCGTATAGAAAGAAAGATGTGTCGGGTTTGGATCGAGTGACACAGGAGGTGCTTCTGCGTGGCACTCTTTTTAATGGGCTTTACCGTCTTTCTTTACCTTCAGAACACAAAGCTTTGCTTGGCGAAATAACTCCTGCCTATATTTGGCATCTCATCTACTTAATTTAATGACATTCCATATCTCAGGAAGGAAAAAAAGCGAATGGAATTTCAGTCAAGTCTTTTTTTCTGCTTTATCCTTCTCTCAATCAAAGAAAGGGAATGCAGATGTTCTGTCGCCCTCTCTTCGTATGCCACCAGCCTTCCTCTCAAAACCATACTGATCCGATCTTGCGCAGATAGGTAGGGACGATCCCTCCAGTAACCATGCCTAAAATCATAAGCTGACCCATTACTTCTGTAGGTGCCTCAATTCTTCCCATTTTCCTACTTATATAACTCTTTGGGGTCCATACCGCACTTGGGGACGGGATATGATTGCTTTCTTAAACAAACCTTTTAGAGCGTTGTCATCTTACCAGCACAGGACTCAATAGTAAGGACTGTCACTGCATTGATATCGCTCATGGATCGTGTTATACTTGGGAAGATCCGGCCCAAGGGGAAGTCTGTTATCCACAACCCAACCTTAGATGAGGGAGAAGTTCACGCTTGATCTTCGACCCAAGACAATGGAAGGGAGCTAAAGCCTTCTTCCTTTTTCAAATTCGTTTATATGGAGCAAAAAGAGGTCGTGTCATACCATTTATTCCGCCAAGAAGCATTCGTCTACGGCACTTAGAACGCCTCGACACATTTGTACTCACGCCTAGGACGGTCTTTCACACGGAAGTAAGATTAGAGAGTTTGATCATAGTTTGACCGTAGTAAAAAAGAAGTCCCTTTCTCATTTGCTTCCTGGTCATCTCTATAGAGATAGAAGAAAGAAGTCCCAAGCAAGGGTCATGCTATTTCTATTCTTTTCACTATTGTTATTCCCTATTTCCTTAACTGATCTTGAGTTGTACCGAAACAACAGAAATATGGTCTCTCATAAATTGATTTCTTTCATCACTGTTCTTAAATCAATCCGTGTCAGGTACAGAGCCAATCTTCACATCCCATAGGTAAAACAAGTCGCTTTATGGGCTCCTCGTGAAACTACAACCTTTCTGAAGCCCTAGTCAAAAAGTTGTGCGAAACCTCAATTGGTAAGAGGAGTAAACACCTATTCTTTGGCCATTCAAAACATCGAATTGGTTGGCTCGCTCAACCTCTCGAACCGGGACAAAACTTCCCAGCGTTGCATTCACCGCCTAGCCTCGTCCAACATGACTGTAAGGCACGTTTTGCATGCCTTTAAAGTGTACCCCCTCGGAGGTATCAAAAAGTGCGAGAAATCGCATTGATGACTAATAAAGTAGGGTTTTCACTCGTGTGGGTTCGCCCACCTTCCCTTCAGCAGCTCTCCCTGGACACCCTATACTAAACTGAGGAATTACTTAAGCTCCTGGCTTTTTTTCCGACAACTCAAAGCCGCTGCACCGACAGATAACATGCCGTGGATCTTATGTGGCGCTAAAACTTCATGATAGATCAAATCCTGATTACGACTGGAGAGGGACGTTGATGTTCCAAACATTGGGTTCAAGAGCTCGGTTTGATAGACATAAACCTCAGTGATCGGCTTTACACCAGGAAGGAGCAATGAGATAAACTCACCCCCCATGGCGAGACTAGACAGATTCATGGCCTCCTGCTTGAACATTGTCCCAAAAACAACGGTCACACCCTTGCCAAACACCTCCTCAGCTGACGATAATATATCGGACATTGGACTGCAGGGCCTTAGTTGGCCAAGTATGTTTTGTATATAAGGATCCATGGTCTTATCAAACTCCAATTACCAAATGGTACATACAGGAGTTGTTGCATAAAAGGAAGTACCATTGCCACCAGTGATCTTTAAAAGTGAGAAACTAAACTCATCACGTTAGGAGAATCCTCTAAACTTAATATAATAGGCTCACTTTATCACTAGAAACTTTTTAGTGATGACCAAATAACGAAAACACTTCGTTGAATGACGTGTTGTTAAAGAAAATAGCTGCGTCGCCCCCCTTCAAGACAGGAAACTATAGACAGGTACCTGAGGTGCCCTGCTGAGAGAAGAATTTGTCAACAATCAAGCACTTGAGCTTGCAAGAAAAAATATATGATGTCTATGCTATTATTGGGATAAAATGAATCAAAAAAGCAGCAGAATACGAGAAGGATTTCTTTTCTTAAAGGGTGTATACATTAGAGTGTACCTGCTTGGTAGGCATGAAATCACTGACAAAGAGTTGCCTAGCTCCGATGAGCTTGCAAGCAGAATTTGGAATTTCATAGAAGCGGGCATAGCTAGGGGTGAACCACGAGAAGTTAGAGCAATTAATGGGTAGGTATCGTAAACATCCTGAGTGTATCACGGCATTGAAGCAGAAGAAACAGAAATGTTTTCCTTTCTTTCGCATTTGATTTGCATGCCCCCTGTAGATTTGACCCGGAGCCAATGCCAGTCTTTTTTGCGATCAAATGCACTTGAGCTAGTCACTAAGTAAGGCGACAGCACCAAAAGATGTGCATGTGTCATTAGGCCATTGGATTACTCAACAAAAAGTGAAGTGCCAAACGATGAAGAAGAACACTTGAAACCAGGCACTGAACCCTAAATGCTTCGCCTGGCTAACCAGATAGATTACTTCTATCTGCTAGCTTGCCCTAAGAAAAACAACAGTTCCACAGATATCTCCAGTGCTTTTCTATTCGAAACACAAGGGCGCTAAGCAAAGAGAATTTCAATTAACGAACAGTAGGTGCTTTTTCTTCCTTGGCCCATCTCAGTGATATGTAGGCTCTCAGCCCTTACTTGAATCATCCGTCCTCCCTACAGAAAGAAAGCGATTTTACGCCCTCCCGAAGGAAAACGTTTGGGCCGGCTGGAGCTCGACACGGAGCAAAATGTAGATGATCTCCGCAAATGGGCGAGGTAGGAGGACGTGGTTGGAAGTTTTTTGACACGAGGCCTTGCGCAAAAGACGAGTACTTCAGAGCCCACCAGGAAAAGGATATTGGTTCGCATCTCTATATTGATCCGCGGCGCTTCTATGAAGTTTTCCTTGTCTCCGATTTCAAAGCTGAATGGATGACTGAATCTGTCGAAGCATCATTCGATATTTGCAGATTGACGTAATGCTATGAGGAGTTAGAGTCTTCTGCGGGAAAGACATTTCTTGTAGAGTTTTTTAGATCTTTTTGCTCTACTTTTTCGAGTATTCCTTACATAAGATCTCGGAAGAGCCGATGTTTCCTTCCGTTCCCGGTAAATAGGAATTCTATATCCTCTAGCTCTTCGTGACCTGTTGTGTCTGCCCTCGACTTAGCCGTCATAGAATAGAAAGGTTTCTAACCGTTGAAAAGGATACTTCTAAACGTTAAGGGGCGCTCAACCTTCCACTCAAATCCTTTTTACCAGAAGGGAGCTCGCCTGCCACGACATATAAGGGAAAAGGCAATGTGTGGAACTAGATCAAGTTTGATCTGCCACTTACACTGGAAGGGCAAGAACTAATGCTTATGCGTATTCTTCCACGGCATATAGAAGGTTAACTACTCCAACTCGATGGCTGAGAGAAAAGTGAAATCCTAGCTTTCCCTAGAATCAGCTCTTTACTATCCTGCCCCAGGGGGTTTTTCGGAGACATTGAACCCTAGATTTAGAAGCTTTCCCAAACAAACCTTTTGACCAGGAAAAGGCATACCAAAGATTTTTGGAAAGACACATTGAAATGGAAGCTCTCGAACCTATTCCGAAGTAAGTTTAGGATGAGGTTTCCGATCCGGTTGGTGTTCCGACATCCCGAATCGAGGTGGCTCTAAACTCAGGTTTGCCTACCTCTCTAGTTACAGAGGGAGGAGAGGGGCTTCGTCTTTTTAGGTCTCTGAAAAGCCAGTTGACATGTGCGATCCAATCAAGGAGGCAGTACTTCTGCCTGAGTTCCTCTGGATCCTACTCGTCGGGATTACCGTGCTCCCGCAGGTTGTTCACCATGCGTTCCATAGCACTTTGACTTTATATCTTTTACCATCTTGGAATCATGTAGATGTAGATTGCTTTCATCGCAGGGTCATTCCTGAAGGTGGCTTGTACCAGCTCTTCGTCATCATAAATAGCAAGCCACTCCTTGTTTATTACTCCGCTTTTTCACTCTCTCATTCTTAGTTAACCATTTCATTCTATTGAATCTTTGGTACTTTGAGTTTTGAACAATAGTTAGAATTTATTATTAAGCGATCCCCCGCTTTTTGACTTCTTTCTCTCTTTCCTTGGAAAGAACAGTTGTTTATTAAGGCCGCTTTTCTAGAATCTACTTTGAAAGTGGAAAATAGGTCTCTTCTTCAATGAAGGCAGAACTATTCACTAAGCCAACAGGTTAGCGAAGGAACTTTTGCCGGTCTTGCTGCTTTAAAGCGAACGAGTCTTCCTTATTCCTATGGTCATTAGAATAACCTATTCATCCTCTTGGCCACTCTGAACTCATAGGTAGCTGTGGTTCGGTTTACCTTCTTTCGCTTTGCCTTGGGTTCGGTGGTAGTAATAGTCCTTCTTTAGCTCGCTCCTCCTTTCTTGGGTTCCCTAACTGTCTGCTATTGCTAAAGCTCAACCTATGCCTCCGGCAAAGGCAAGACGGAAAGCAAGCATTAAGTGAAGAAGCAAGTTCAATTACTCAAACGTTGGAACTTATTGTAAAACACATTCCGTCGCCCAAGTCAGATCATTGCCTACTGGCCACGAGGCTTATGAGGCCAGCGGAGGAGGTGGAGGGAAACGTATGAGATGAGGGATTTGGACTTGCTACACTTACCAGATGTGAGGTAGTGAAATGCTTTCCTTCCATAGCGAACTTTCCCATAGCCGTAGTTCCAGACTCTCCGAAGCCTATGACCAAGAGTAAGGGCACTCAGCAGGCTGCACCGATTAGAGAGAGTACGTCGTCTATTCATTCCACTCATTCCTTAACGTCCAAAGCTAAGAATTCAAAAAGTTAATAGGTGGGTAGGTGTTCTTAGGTTCGTAACATGCCTTTCTCGGAAGCCTTGTTGAATTAATGGCAAGGGAGATATTAGCTTAATGGCTTGGCTATGCTTGAGTCAGCGGAAATCATTTATGACGAATAAAATCAATCAGAGGTAGTTACCTCTCCTGTAGCCGGGTATGAGAGGTCTAGTTCGGTGAGAATAGATAGGGATAGAAAGACCATCCTGGTGCACATGCTATGGGTCTTATTGTTTGTTGGGAAAGCAAGGAAGACTAGCTTTGGCGTGGGAAGCTTACCAATTTATGCGGTGGCTACTCGATCGAGAAGAAAGAGCAGTTGTTACCCGCCTCCACTATTAAGCAGCATGAGCCACTAGACTGACTCGATATCCGTGTGTGGATCCGCCCGAAGGCAGTCGATTGGAAAAGATGAAGACAAGGAAGAGCCATTCTTCATACATAGGAGCGAGTGGTCGAAATGGAAAGCGGACAAACGGAATTCTGTACAACTATAGGGTTCGGTTCTTTCTTCTGTCCCAGGTCCTTTCTTCTCTTGCGGATCTTTCTTACTTTTATTCCTCAGCTCGCTTACAAAAACTACATATTTTTTTTTAGATATGGACCCGGGGTTCTCGCTTCTGCGCAAGCTATTTCCGAACCTGCCTGCCTTCGGGGAGATGGGTTGGGTCATACGCGGGACCTACCCCGAGGAAGGAGGCTTGAGGCGCGCTAAATACAATTGTTTTATCAACACGGGGTGGAGAAGGCATTGCAATTTCCTGCTTTTATGATTGCTTCGATTCCTCTGATTCTTCTTCTGACAGGAATTACCAATCCTTTATTGGCTATGTCATCCTCTGTTTAGTAGATGTATGGTATGGTATGGTTACTAGGTAGTGTTGCTCGATACCCGAGCTTGCACCAGTATTAGCTGGCTATTCCACTATTGCCAAAAGAATTCTGGCTATTGGCTTTCCAGCTTTCACCTCTCTGCAGCTTCTGGAGCTGCTTAAGCGCTTAACTTCTACCAAAGTGTGGTATACATTGGATGGAATTAGAGTGGGCGTGGCTACCTACATCGGGCAAGAATAGGAGTCGTATTTCGTTTTGTACCACCGAATAAGATAGCGAGAAATCAGATCAAGAATGGAACCTGTGGACCCTCCGACAGTACGAGCCCTTGTTCGCTTGGTTGCTCAACCCCTATCTCCCAGGCTACGACCTATCGCATTGCCTTCGATGAGTCTATATCGGATGGGTGTTCAAGTCTTTTGAAAAACCAGCCCATTCTAGTCTATCTGTCCCACTCTAAAGAAGATAGTGAACCTGAGGTTGTGCTGTCTCCAATCCCACGAGTCCAATAGGAAGAGCTAGTCCTCTAAAGTAAAGTAGGCGAATTATGGCTAAATAAAAGAATTCTTACTTTCACGGCCATCAAACATTCCAAGACATCTCTTCAAGACTATCCGACTCAGCTCTGCGTAGGCAGAGCCAGGAACTAGATCCGTATCCCATGATCAGTAATCTTACAATTACACAACCACCAGATCCTTTAGGTTTGTTCGATCTATCGATAACTGATAGACAGACGCCTTTGACACTTCCTCCAGGTGGAGTTGATTAACACTCTCATGGTTGGTCGATGGAAATAGCAAGACGAGACAGACATGATAATCTGAGAAATATATGTGGTGATCCCTTAAGCAATATCTAAGAATTAAATGTGTCCAAGATTCAATTGATTGGTTGAAGCCAAGGTCTCGAGCTAGTCCATCTTCCTATATGATATTCTTAATAATGCGCAGCACCAAGCCTGAAATTGGGGAATGAATTGAATCGATTGCCTTCCTTTCCTGGACTGGACTGAAACTAATAGGCTGCTTCCTCGTCTGTACTTCAACTAGGAGGTTGTTGATATCACTCTAGATTCTCGAAAGGATATTGGATTGATTTCAAATCAAGGAAACTATTGAAATCGGGTAGCGAACCTATTGTTCCTTATTCTTTTGTCCTCCTCGGCTCTAGTTGAACAATGCACACACCCCGCTTTAGCTGCACATAATAAGGTGATCCGTGAGGCGGCTAGCTATTAGTTAGTGCGATGTGCAGTGAAGTGAGAGATCTCTCTACTCTAGTAGACCAGATGAAATAGCTGCAATGACTAATGTTTGATTGGGAAGACAGAATACATACGTTGACGTGCCCAGTCGAGCTACCGTAAGGTAGTCTAGTTAAGGAAAGGAAACCGGCTATTCCCCTCACGCTAAGGGTGCGATTCCTTACTCTCCCACAAGATCACACTAAATACAATAGGTGCGTGATCTACTAGATTCTTATAGAATAAATTTATAACCTTAGTTGATAGACAGGAACCACCATCCCATAACAAAAAAGGGGGGCGAAGGTTATTTTGTACCAATGAAGACGGATTTCTCTCTCGAGCTGCTCAAAGATCTTTAAGTGGCTTACGAGGTAGACTTGATCATGATCCATATCCAACCTTCTCCCATCTGCTTCTGTCTCTAAAGATTAGAGTCATCGACGCGATTCCAGTCCAGTGCTGATAAAATCCTGCTGTCCAGTTCGGGAAAGCAAGTGATTGATTAGTTCCATTGGTCTATTGGCTTCAGCTTCCTTTGCGCAAACCAACACCTATTTGGATTCGCTTGAGAAGAGCGCATTCTTGAGATGCTAAGGGCTGGCCAAAGGGTTAACTAAACTAATAAGATCTCTTCTTCCTTCTCTTTTATGCTTCAGCGAATCGACTTCTTCTCGATGATGGACATTCCACAGGCATTTCTAGAGTAAGATTCATGTGCAGCCTTTCTCGATCGTTTCTTATTCTCGAATAGAAGATGATAAGATGCATACCCCCTCCTCATTAACTATGTTACTTATTTCCTCACAGCCTCTTGATGCAAAAAACCTATTCTTTCAAGGAAAAGACCTTTCTAATTCAGTGTAGTTTTTCACTGACTATTCTAGTGTAGTTTGACTCAAGTATACGTTTTCTGAAGTCTCAGATTGCATGCATTTCTTAAACAGTATTGCACACTACTAACTAAAAAACTAGTACTTTACTGACAGGAAGTTAATAAGTATATAATATGCAAACAATCCCTCGCTTGGTAGTTTCCTTTCTTTCCTACCACGCAATCAATCTCTTGCTTACTTAAAACTCTAGTTTTGTCGGACAACCTTGCTTCTTTCTTATAGCAAAGTGCTGAATCCATAAGCTTTCGTCGGAGCCTGCCACCAATCAGTCTAAATTAGTTACTTAATTCCTTAACTACCTAGCTTGCAGAGAATAAAGTAGGCTTTGGCTGAGATACGTAAAGGAGGAATAGTCAACTATACTCCGAATGTGCTTTGAGCAGACAGATATGTAGGTTGCTAGGAAGGAGGTAAGCGCTTGTCTTTCTGATGTCAAGAAGTAAGAAGAGGTAAAACTCCTAAAAAACAACTTGATCTATGTTGAAAGTTTATGTCAGCAAGCAAAGAGATTGCCTAGGGCGAAAGAAAATAAAAAAGATAATAAGAAAATAAGTGTTTCAAGCCTAAGCAAAAGATAGAATGTTGTATTGCCATAACCTATGTACTTAAGCGAACTAGCGAAGAAAGGCGAAGAATGGCTTTGTTCAAGCCCAAGTCAAAATCTATCTCTGATAAAGCATTCAATCTTTCATCTTTATATTCATTATCTGCAAGTTTCGAGTCCTTCTTTGACTTTCTCCTTCCGGCACTTTTTAGTCATAGTAAAGATGTGCTGTAAGGATCAAGAGTGTACCTTATTTGTTTTAAATTCTGCTTCGCTTTCATCAGCCTTATTATGGGTTTGCCTGAGGGCAGCCTTATATTCGATATACTCCCCTCCCTTTAATATTATTCTATTTAATGCAAGAGTAAGGATAGACGTCTTATTCTTCAGTGTTGAGATAGAATGACTGTAGACCCTCTTCTCTCTTTTAGTTAGCCTTACTTATTCCAATTCCTAATCTATACCATAAAGCAAAGCCCTTTTTGCGCAAGGTTCTCTCCTACGTATACAATTCTCACTGATGGGAGTAATATGCCAGTAACTATAGAAGACTTTATTATTATTCTAAATAGGCGGCAATAGGTCCATCGAGATAAAGTATGACTAATAAGTAGTAATATAGCTAGTTGCTATACATAGACTTGAAGTCAGGGCTTACTCATCCTAATCTTCTCTTTACTACTTAGTTAAGTTTAGTTAAGTTATAGGATCAGAACGAGATTTTCTTTGATTGCCGTTATAGGAAGTGAGCAAGCAAGCTAGACACGAAAACTCAGGATAGACGCGCTGCTCTTCTAGCTTTGGTTGGAAATAGAAAAGCAAGTTATAGGGCCCATGCTGCATTCCCTCAAATAGCAGTCTTTTTTTTATGTCTAAAGAAAAGTTGCCTATTAATAAGCAGTCTTCCCTCTTTCATAAGGCTCTAACTTGCGTAAGGAATCAAGGAGCTACAGGAGTATACCGCCGAGTACTTACTATCTTGGATAGCTTTTTGCCTTGCAAAGAGCATAGATTCAACTTCAATATATGTAGCTAACTCTCTATTGCTTTATTGCAATCCGCTCCGCGCCACTTACTCGGGACTATATAGTTCTGTCTATAGCTAGTGCTTACTTTTCATAAGGTATAGTTACTGGTCAGATTCTAAGTCACATATAGTTGTAGTGCCTAATCCAAGGCAAGGGGATAAGTGCTTGCATAGGCTAGGTTAAGAGATAATTGAGCATGCCATGACGTTGTTAAGATTTCATAAAGACCCTTATGGCCTTGTCCTGTAAATGGGCCCTTGTGAGCCTCCAAAATATCTTGAAGTCCATGGCCAATACCCCAATTGGTCCTATACATATGACCTGCGATTAGGAAAAGAATAGCAATAGCTAAATGATGGTGCGCAATATCGGTCAGCCAGAGACCACCGGTTACTGGATCTAGTCCTCCGCGAAAAGTCAGAAATTCTGCGTATTTGGACCAATTTAAAGTGAAAAAAGGGGTTGCTCCTTCGGCAAAACTAGGATAAAGTTGAGCCAAAAGGTCCCGATTCAAGATAAATTCATGAGGAAGTGGTATCTCTTTAGGATCCACCCCAGCGTCAAGAAATTGGTTAATTGGTAAAGATACATGAATTTGGTGCCCCGCCCAAGAAAGAGAAGATAGGTCTGTTTTCATTCGTGTAGAACTGCTACCTCGTTAACGAACTTACTCAAAGAGTGCTATAGAGCCGAGTCTAAGAAAGCCGCCCTGTTATTATTTTCTTAACCTCAGAAAGTCTCACGCGCGGGGCACCTCACATCGCACTAAATCACTACTATTAGGCCCTTCCTATCATTCCACAATCCGAAGGAAAAAGAGTATCCTATGAAGGAAATCGTATCTGATCTATCACCTTCCTCGTATCGATGCTTGCCACCGCGTCACTAGGTTGTTCATAGCTCTTGCTTAGCTTAATGGATCACCCAACTGTATTCCGGGATGTGTGCATTCCACAATCCCTTAAGGAAGAGGTTCACTACAGCCTTGCTTGTTAATGGGTTTCTGACTTCACAGCAGAGTGCTAGACTAGGGATAAGCTGGATACTGACTTCTTTCCAAGAGCTCCATCAGCCCTGCTTAGCCATACATCAGCTCTACCATTACTATACGCATTCTACCTACGCTTTTATGGAAAGAAAGAAGAAAGGTTGGATGGTTGATCCACACAAATAAGAGATATGTAGGCCCAACCTTCAATTGCAGAGAATAGCAAGCCCCCTTTGCTGAACAGATGTATAGAGGAAAAGGGTGACCCACATCGCAAGGGCTTTCCGATTGTGTGAATCAGAGCCCAAGAGAAGATCAATTCATTAGGAGACAGGTATCGATGCTTGCCAGCAGGAGAAAGATCACTAGGTTCAGTCTCTGATCTGATCAATAGGGTTCCCTAGGTACATTCCGTTTTCTGGAAATCCAGCAGGGATAGTAGCTGCCTTTTCCAGGGCAAAAAAACAAGTTAGGCTATCCGAGATTTGCTCTTTTTTCCAGCTTTTTTGAGTGAAAATAAGGAGGGACTTGTGATTGGTTTTCTACAGGGAAGAGAGATACCAAGCCGGGCAACTTCCCCTACTAACTACTGAACACAAAAGCCAAGGTGACCCAGAACAATTATTTCACTTATTTCTAGTTTAAGAAGGACCTTGTGCGCGGTTCACGACTCCCGGTGCTTAGAGATGCGGTTCACTACAGCAGTGGTAAGAAAAGCAAGAAAACAGGTATCAAGAGATGGAAGTGAAAGAAGAACTGTTGATCGACCGGTGGTTTGGGTCTTGCCTTTTAGGATTCGGATTCCTATTGAATTGACTTTGCCTTTGCCGAGGAGCAGAAACCGAGCCCTTTGATTTGATCCAGTGAGTGACGTTACGAGCAGAAGCCTCGACAAGTTGAATCCGGTACCGAAACAAGGATGACATTATTGAATATATTCTTCTTTCCTGTGCTTTGCCTTTCCCGTTTTCCGTACCTTTCGTAGTAGTTACTCGCCACTAGAAACAGGATTCATGAATTCAAACTAAAAGCAAAGGTATCGCTAATTCCATTTCAGTGGAAATATAGGGATGAAAGTTTCTCTCCTACTGATTTCGATTGCACATCTAATGAAAATATATGCACATGAATGTTCAAAAGCAAGGCTATCCCCTTTGCCGTTACCGAGGATCTATCTTTGTCCCTTGATTCGAAACCGAGGAAAGCGTGCGCTCGACCTCCTGGAAGGAATGCAATTATTCGCTTCGTAGTCCTCGTATGAATTCGCTATCGCTCCGAATCGTGGGAGCCGTTGAGTTCGGAGATACCGTTGTAGGAAAACAAACAAGTGAAAGAAGCCCTCGTTCCCACTCTTCTTCCCCCCCCACCTACCCACAAGGGTGTCAGTGGCCTCATGACCTCCATGAACAGAGATCACTACACAGGAAACAGCTTATGTTTCCTCGACAGATTTCATCACTTTGAGCGAGTATTACCCTTTTTAGTGGTGGAAGGCCGATTTTCTTTCTAGATGAAGCTAAACGCCAGTAACTATCCTTCTCCTTCACCGTCATCATCAATGAGGAACGTTCTTGGCAACTCCCCGCTACGAACCTTTCTCTCGACCTTGACCCATTCTACCACGCGAAAGTAGAACCTAGAGCTTAATCTATAACGATTAAGCCCTTCACGCACTTCCCATAACTTTGTGTGGTCATTGAGATATTCTTCTTTATGGAGGAGGGCCGCCGCGGCGAGATCAGAGGCGCTTTCCTCTTCAAAGTGATGGTTCCGGAACGAGTGAAGATCGATATTCCTGAGAAGAGTGCCAATCTGATTTTGCAAATCCAACACCAGGGCAAGACGGCCTTCCTCTTCCACTGTAAGCGGTCGTCCTTCGGGAATATTTACTGGAGCCTGACCTCCCTGCGGGAGATACGGGGCTACGGCGCGGGACAGGTCGTCATCGCCCATCATATTCATACCACCTAACATAGTAACACTAGCTTCGCTATAGAAGGAAGCGCAGACGAGTGCTTCCGTCGCAAATAAAGGATCGAACAAGTTCCAGAGAATAAGCAACAATCTTAGCGTTATTAAGGAGAACCATAGCAAGAATATCAATTTTTGGATTTGGAATGGAAAAATAAAGCGCACCCAAATATAGATTTTGGTGAAAAACAAAGTCACTCTTCTATCCTTCATATCCGTAGAAAGAAATCTCATCTCCAGGTAACTCCATCTTTTTCAGCTCTGCTCGCTCACTTTTGAAAGGAAGACTTAGTTTTAGATCGGCGTTGGTTTTTCCAACGAAACATTCTTTCACGAACTTTAATGACAAAATGCTAGTTGCCTCGTAACGCATACACTGGAGGTCCCATCGACGAAGGCCACTGATACTTACTATACGCGTTTTCTGAAGAGCAACAACGGAAAAAAAATAGGTGAACCTGGATACAACTAAAGAGAAAGACACAGCCTTGACTTCTTCCTATCTACACCCACACAATCTCGAATCGGGACGCAAGTGCAGCTTATTGCAACGAAGCTGAATCGAGGAGTTTCCTTTCTTGCTCCGGAGGAAGGATGACCGCATCAATTCTTTCTCTATGCGTTTTTTGATCCGATGTGAGTGCGATGCGATTGTTTATCCAATCAGCTTTCATGGTAATCCGTCACAAGCCGTAGTTCCCAATTTATCAAGGGAGTGTGGTCTGTAAAATGCACACCGTCTATGGTGTTGCCTTCCATTTTGCATGTGCCATCTTTTCCGGTCAATCTCCTCTCTATTAGCTCCATCATTGAGCAATTCAAATGTACTGTTACATTTGATGAGGATTAGAGTTTATTTGAGGAGAAGGGCACTGGGAAGAGGATTGGGTCTGGAATCAGGCGTAAGGGGTTGTGGTTGATCAAGTGGATGTCGCATTGTCTGTGATTGCTAGAGGACCTGAAGCAGAGATCTTGCTACATCATTTTCGTTTGGGCTATCCATTGATAATAAGAGTAGGATGTATGTATCCTTATTTGTTTAAGAAGGTGGACAAGAGCATACTTGTGTGTGATGCTTGCGCGTTTGGGAAGCATACAAGGTCTACATATCCTAGCATTGGCCTTCGAAGTGATGAACCCTTCTTATTGATACATTCTGATGTTTGGGGTCCATGTTCTGTCACTTCTGTGAGCGGGTTCAAGTGGTTTGTTACATTTATGGACTGTTGCACTCGTATGACTTGCTTGATTTATTTGATGAAGCACAAGAGTGAGGTTGTGAGATGGTTTCAGGACTTCCATAAGCTGGTGGCTACTTAGTTTGAAGCGAAGATTCGGATTCTCCGGTCAGATAATGGGACTGAATATGTGAATAGAGAGGTTGATGCTTATATATCAGAACATGGGATTATTCATCAGACTACTTGTGTTGGAACTGGATGGAACCCCATCACAGAATGGAGTGGCGGAAAGGGAAAGGAAGAACCGACATCTGCAGGAGGTGGCACGGTCACTTATGTTTTAGATAAATGTGCCAAAGAATTTATCGAGTGAGGCAGTGATGACAGCAGCGTACCTCATAAACCGTATGCCGTCTAGGATACTTGGTATGAAGTCTCCAGCCGAACTTCTCTTGGGCCAAAGGGAGTTCAAGGTGCCTCCTAAACAAAAGTGAAAGGTTGTGTGTGTGTGCTTTGTGCGAGATCATCGACCTTCTGTTGGCAAGTTGGATCCGCGGGCAGTGAGGTGTATATTTATTGATTATGCATCTAGCCAAAAGGGATATCAATGTTGGGATCTTATTGGGAGGAAATTATACGCAAGTATGGATGTAACCTTTCGGGAACATGAGCCATACTACACAACACAGGTAGAGGTGATCTTAGTCAGTTCTTGGAGGAATTCTCTGCTAGCACCGAGGGTGATAGTCGAGAGGGGGAGAATGAAGGGAATGCTGATGCTAATGGGGAGATTGCTCAGCAGAGGCTTATAGAAGAAGAAAAGAACCAGTCGTGATAGGGACTATTCCTTGCCCTACCTAGTGTGGCTTGGAGATGTAAGCCTGTTTTCTTCTCTAAGTTGCCTGCAGCCCGAAAGAATGGAAGAGGATTTTTCGTATCACTGATTTCGCAATATTGTTCGATCTAAGCACGGGAGCAGAAAAGAAAGGGAAAGAGAAGATCAATTCCGAGGTTATGGATGCTCAGGAACATGCTTCTCTCTCAGTGGGTCAATATTAAAACAACTTTCTGGGATAAATCCTTGCAGCTGCTTATTCAGCCCAGGCATCACCATTCAACAAGTGTCATCCCTACATAGTATTGTTGGTCATGAGCATCAGGCAGTGTCAATATCTTTGGAAGGATTTTGGTGGGGCAGCTTGATGAAGGTTCCTGCGTGCCATTGATGGGAGATCTGATATCTGACGGCTGAACCTCCCCTACCTCGTGCTTTTGTTCTTTTTAAACAACAGACAGGAGCTATTCACGTTATACGCAAACCATAGAGGTAGGCATTTCGGCACATCCTATGGCACCTAGCAGGCTTCTTTGACCCTGTGCTGGTACATTGAGCATTTATTGTATTTGAAAGGTCTCCTTTACCGCCATAGGATCTCGTACCCACAACTGTCTCTTCAACCTCAGCTTATCAGTGGTAGGAGGGAAGTCATCCAAACAAAGATACTATACTATTGGCCATTAGTGCTTAGTGCTTCAGTGTCTTGATTGGCTATTAGTGCATCTTGGCTTTAGAGTGTTGTATCTCCTCTTTATTATTGAGAAGAGGAGCCAACTCGGGGTTGGGGACTCTTCTGTTTGGTCCCTTTGTTTGAGCAGTGGCCAACCCCGATATAGATTAGGAGAAGCGATAGAAGTGGCTTGATTCTATAAAAAAATCAATATGGGGCATGGATATGAGAACATTCTTCCCTTGCATTACCCAGCGGTCCAATTGCATTGCATCAATAGTAGCTGCCTTTATCTCCGCATTCACTAAACGAAATGCTGAACCTCAGTGCTCTACTGTCTTGAACTATTTTCTTTAGTTGACATCGAGGGTTTAGTGCCACGTTCAAACCTTTCTAGAAAATAGAAAAAGTGAAGTTCTCGAAGTCAGCCCAACATAATTGGTATCCCGCTTTTCCCTCATCTAGTGAAACAAGCTAGTTCTGGACAAGGAAAAAGCATTATATCAGGTTTAAGGAAAGGCAGGATGCTTCTACACAGTGCGGATAAGGCTACGGTGCCTTTTACAAGAGAAGGCTCACACCTGCTTTGCTTAACTGACCTTCTCCTTCTATATTGGCCAGATCAGCACGAAACGAGAGATACTATGTTCTTCCAAAGCCCGAGGAAGATGTCGGAAAACCGCCCAAGCTTGAAATCGCTGACCCCCCTTTTTATGATTTCTCATATCCTTCTTGTACAATCAGCCACAGGCCTCCCCTCATATGATCTGCGGCCCATTGGGATTCTACTTGGATCTCCTTTTCCTTCAGCTTTGGACAAATCGATTTTCTGGCGTATTTCAGTTCAGTCAGTAGTGAACCTCTTCCTTCATTCAAGTTGGACTAGATAAACACTAGTATCAATTGGTAATCGAGACCTAAACGAATAACTTCTCGAGGTAAGGTAAGATCAATATCAATAGGTGGGAGTGAAGTCAGAAGTGAAGGTAGCAGAATAGAACCTATGTTGATGTAGCTTAGCTTTTCCAATACTTTCCTTTCCGTGCTTTGACCATGTCGGTTTTCAAGTTCACAAAAGGGGTTTTTCCAGGTCAAGCTCAGAGGCATTAGCACTTGCCGTTACTTACAGTGTGGATAGGCCGGCCTCATCTCATCTAGTCCTCTGTTCAATGAAGCCTTGGTATCTGCTTCGGCCAATTCATACTTCAGATCGAATCGACGGGACGGTTGACTTGAGTTGGTTTTGTTCCTTCGCGGGGCACTTTTCATACTCAACTAAAGAGCAGGCGCCTTCCGGGGGCGAGGAAAGATGGCTTCATTTCTTTAATTACAATCTGTATTCCTATCGATCTGAAGCCATTGATTCGATTTCATGCACTTTCGTTATGCGGTCAGAACAAGTATCAAGAATAGGTTTAGCCGCCTTTCCGTTGATCAATTCGATCTGTAAAATATGAGGTTTTGCAGCTATATGAGACAGAAGTTTTAACTTTATTGACCCACCCTTAGAAACAAAAAAAAGTAAGGTTTTCGCTGTAGCTGGCTTCCACTTTGTTTTTAAAAGGAGGCTGAAAAATGCCAATTCCCCTTAGCAATCCATTTTGCTTTACTTTTCGCCCTAGCTGGCTTGAAGTGATCGGAAAATTGACCATGAAAAAGGGCAATTTCCCTTAGCAACGAAAAAAAGTACCAAGTTGCCCCATGCTGGATAGAAAGTTTTTTAAAATGGAGCATATTTTGCTCATTTCCTAAGGGAGATGACAAGTCTGTACTTTTGTCCCATGCTGGATAGAATGGTGTTTATATATATATAAATGGCTGTTTTTCGTCGAAAAATCGGGAAAAAGTTCATCTCACCATGTGGAAAACCTTACTTTTTATCATTCCCTTTGTAAATGCCTATTTTCGCGGGGTATCTTTTTAAAAAAGTTTGATCCTGGGAAAAGTCATACTTTTTGTCCCAATTCATACTTATCTTCTGATCGGTTGCTTTGAATGTCTGTTCTGTTCTTCCACGGCTCCACTATTGGTAGGCACTATAGCGGATGACATTGGTCTATCGAAAGAAAACGGGCACATCGCATCAACTATTTCACTTTGCTATACGCATTTCTTGGGATCAAAATGGACTCAACATTCTTTGGGAGCGGCATTGACGCCACCTCTTCCGAGCGAAGGGACAAAACCAACTCAAGTTGAGTATACAACAACCTAGGCTAGGCAGGCCGGCGAATCCAAAAGATCAGTACGAAAGCTAGGTCTACGAAAGCTGTTCGTTCCTATTCTCAATGAAAAGCGATTGGTCGATGCAGCCCTGTCTGTGATAAAGCTATCTTGCCCTAGTCCCTCCCTTCCGTCTAAGAAGATATATGTACTTCCTTTGGTTTCAGTGGCATGTTTCTTATGAGAATCGAGCCTATTTATCACTTTTAGTACCTGGAGAAGGGAATGCATCACCCGCGAGGTAGGAGTGGCTTGCGGGCTCCTAATGAGGGCATACAACATGGGTCTAACAGTAATCGAGTAATAAGCTTCAGTGTGGATGTCCTTTTTGTCATTGGCATGACCATTCGTTTGAGTCAGCTCATCTCCACCTATAGACAGCGCAATTATTCCGTTACCCTTTTGGCTAAAGAGCAGAACTAAGAATTGAGCACGCGGTTGTTCTTTAACCGGGTCAGTTCGTCGGTGTTGGTACGGATGTTATGGCCTCATACTTTTTGCATTTCCCTAGACAAGAGCTATTGTTATACGATGCCGTTGGTATAGAATTGACTTTCGCATCATATCGAGCAATGGCATTGAGCCTGAGAGAGATGCTGAAGGACAACTACCATACTCTCCCACCGAACAGAGAGAAGCAGAGGCCCTCGCGGAAAGAATGAATCTAGTATCGACGGAATGGTATCTATCTTCTTAATATTCGTTTTCCGGGGGAATGAGCCAACCCACACAAGAGTGCCTACTAGCTTGTCACGAACGCAGAGGAAAAGAGGTAAGATACCCCCGCCCCCGAGCCGGGACCCCTTCTGGAACTTCTTATAGTCGGTTGAACCAACAGCCTTAAGCCAATACTAAATAAAGTCAAAGTGGAATATGGAAAGCAAGCGATAGAAAAGGAGGAGAAAGAACCACGATAACCAGATGTCGAAGCCAGCTTGAGATGAACATTAGGAAAGAAAAACAGTGATTCAACGTTATGAGTACCCTCCCTTAATAAATAAATAGAATAGGGGCCAAACAATTTCCTTCAATTTGAGTAGAGTGCGTTGGCTGGAAAGTAGTAAAGTCGAAGTGAACCTCTATTTCGTAAAGGAGAGATAACCCCGAACTCGAGCTACTTCATTCTCTAATAGGCTTGTTGTACCCGGTCTTGCTATTGACTCCCTAGCTAGCTCAGAAGGAATGCCTAACTCTGTTGGGACAGATTGGACAGTTGGAGCAGCCGATAAACCAGCCACAGCAGAAACAGAATGACTAGTTTCAACAAGGCGAGCAGGAGAAGCTACTCTCTTTTTAGTCGCATCCGTGGAAGGAAAGGATTTTGATATCGCATATCGAACCGGTGAAGCAAATGACTTTCTCGAGTGAAACGAATAGGTCTGGTGCTTCCGAGCCAGCAAGGGGACTAGTTTCAACAAGGCGAGCAACCCCTGCTATATGTATGTATCCAGGACTATGATGTATCCAGCTCAGTTGGAAAGCACTAGTTTACTTCCTCGCTACCGACCCAGGTACATTCTTCTTTGGACATGCCCGACCCTAGCTTATTGGACAGTTGCAACGAAACGAGTAGGTGTATCGACCAGGACTAGTAGTTTTACTAGGTGTTCTAAGGGGTAGAATGACTAGTAGTTACAGCCGTGGAAAGATATCTAATTCATTTCGGCGCCCTTTCCCCGCCTGGAGAAGGTAATCTACCACGAGACCATACAAACAGTGGAAACTCCATTTTCCGAGATACTATTACTCGACCAGGAATCACCAACCACTATAGTTAGATTTATTCGATTTCTTGGAGGTTTAAGGGACAGATTCCATTCTTCAAATGTTGAGCTGTATTCTATTCATTCTATCTTTCTTTCGGCTTCCTATGGTTCCACATGGATTGGTCGACTCAGCTTAAATAAAAGAGTTATAGAGTTCAGTTTCTACTGACTCCTCCGCATAGCCAAGAAGATCAGAAGAGAAGTCAGAATTGGTTTTTCCAAAAACTACCCATGGGATTTCTTTGTCTTTTCCTTATCTTTTGTCCGGTGAAGAATCTCCTGCTGCAGAGATAAGATGAATGGCTTCGAGATACCATCACTCGTCATTGCCAAGGAAATGAATTGCAAATTGGCTACTTATAGTCTACACTTCCCCTGATTCTCCACGATGACCCGCATTCATTGATTGAGAGAATAAGCTGAAGATAGATCCATTGCGATATTGGTTTGGAAGAGAAGCCGTGGAGACAGCTCATTGTTCCTATGTCCGGAATTGTTAAAGAATGCAGGTACCCCGTTGACTATGTCGGGTAACGCCGACTTAGGTTATCCCTAAAAACACTATCAACCACATCATAACTGTTTGCTTCCGCTTTCCTCGCAGAGTTGGTTCTAGCTTTCACCGAAGGATCTCGATCGATGCTCGCCATCAAAAGATATGGGTCTAGCTGCTGCCCTAGCCGGAAAGAATGGGAGAGTGAGCCATTCATACTGAAAAGAGTGATTCGTTTTTGAAGTATATCAAATTCAGAGGAAAAAGCTGGAAGAAGACGACGGGATTGTTGATAGATCCCCTCTACATCCTAACCAAGAGGACCAAGTGCAAACCTCTGTCTCTTTTTCTCGCCGGGTGGAAAGGTTATTCTTTGCCAGTAGTGCCCTCTGTAGGAAGAATCGTAAATGCCGGAGGACGCGTTCAACATGAATTGTCACTGTGGAATGAAATCACCTCTCGAATCGAGCAAGAAATGACTATTTATTTGATAATAGCGACTTATCACAAAAACAACCAAGGGTCCATCGACCCGATTGAAACTGTCTTCACTGCGTTGAATCGAAGGGAACTACTATAGAGAGTGGAATAAGCTACAAGGCATAACACTATGAGCTTTTCTTTAGATAACCTTAATCACACCAGCTTTTCCTCATGGGAGGGTAAAGGAAATCGGAATGTATGAAATCTATCCCAATAAGAAATGCGGAAGGTTGTCAACTAGAAACCTGTTATCACTCTCTTCTTCCGATCGTCCCATCAGTTTCTTGTAAGCCTGCTTCCTCCGATGATCGGTTGCGGCTAACTTCTCTCTCTTCATCTCTCTGAGTTCGCTTCTTGGTAGTAGTTACCCCTGTCAGAACCTTTGTCTACTCTTTCGTATAAATACGCTGATCTGCCAGCCAGCCGAAAGTAGAGAACCACATTGTATGATCTGGGGCAACTCTCTGTTATAGCAGCGATTTCTTATTCATTCAGGGCGCCCGTTCATGTGTTTTTAAAGAAAGGATACCTTGTGATTCCAGATTTCAATAGAGATTCGATTCCTCACATCTAAGGGAAGACAGACACAAATGCACAGACACATTATCCGGGGGTGTCACCGTTTGCATCGTATCAGTATCATAAGAAAAGATTGATTGTTGTGAGTGATTTTACTACCCTTCCAGACTTAGCAGGTAATGAAGCTGCTGACGAGGGAGGAAATGTCCGTTGAAAATAAAGCGAACCAGTGGGGCTTAAAAGTCACTCTTTGAATAGTTTTTCAGACCGTTAAGTTGTCAATCTTTCCAATGATGAGGCTCCAAAGTTTATTACATTTCCTGGTCTGCCGAGGACAGCACTAGATTGATTGCTTACCGACTTTCATTCAGATACCAACCCATCTTTTTATCAAAAGCATGGAAACTATCTAATCGAAGATAGAATTCACGCCTGTGAAAAGTAAGCAATTTCATCATTTTCCTTCGCAACACAGCTCACTCAATTGTAGAGATACCGAACAGTTTGAGTGATCGATCGACCTTGTCGCACGATGAGCCCATTCTCTCTCTTCCATCCCGCCTTCTGAACCGAACCCTGGAGAAAGACTTCTTGAACAGAACAGAGCTGCAATTCTAGAAACTTCCATTTTCCATTGATCTGGGCGTTGCTATTAAAAGTGGGTCTACCCGCCCCGGCGTGACTCACACTTGACCAACCACTTCTATCTAAGAAAATACTTAGGTAGGGTCAATCTCCCTTCGGGGTTTACGCGTCCTAGTCCGAACCATTGGATCGATCAGAAGAAGAAAGGCAAAGGAATTGAAAGGTAGAGTAAGAAGCATCGCCCAGCAGAGTGATTGAGGGAGTCTTCCCCAGCCCAATGGTCTTCTTTTTGTTTTTCACTCTCCTATTTTGATTTTGGAAGAGTTCTACTACTGTTTCAGTAGTTCTAAGACCCTTCCTTCCCTTTTCAAGTGCTTGCTATCCCTCTCGCTCTACCCGTCCAGAGGGAGCCCTAGTTTCAGCATAATAGCCTCGTTTTGAAGCGCTCGCTTCATATGGACGTACGTCGAACAAAGGAATCTTATCGGCATACCCACCTGCTGGGCGTGGTTCACTTGACCGACCAACCGACCCAATAGTAGGAGTAGGCGGCTGGCTTCTTATGTGAAGAGAACGGATGGAGAAACAGATGCGCGAAAGAACTAGTCCCTTGGAAAGCTTCGTTTTCCTAACCCAACCTAAGCATAATGAGCTGGTTATTTGAGTATCGAAGCTGTCGAGTGTTCCATTCTTTCGTATGTAGACCCCAGCGAAGAAGGAGAATCAGAAATGGAACTAGTCGAACACGCATAAGATACCGGTTTTAGGCATAACCCCGGGTTAAATAAAGTAGTAAAGGAGCCCAATCTAGCTAAAGAGGGGCTTCTCCGCCACCATAACCAACTAGCTACGTAGATGAATTATCCTTGCGTTCAGCTATCAAACCCATCCACTAGAGCTTGAACCCATGCTTGCTCAAACCATCTGTTTTCTCTTCTAACGAGCATGGCTTCCCTGTCACCTACACTAGAGACGTCTCAACAGTTTAGTTTATTCATAAGCCTAGTACACAAGGAGGGTTTTAGCACGCACTAGCTGTACTGTAGTATGATCTGGTATCAGCTGCTGTCTCTCCTTGCTATTATAGTGTAGTATAGGTCGCCTCAAACTCAAACAAAAACGGGTGCACAGTTCTACTGCGTCTTATCGAATAGTGCTTTTGAGTCAAAGTGCAATCACCATTTCATGTACACCATCTTTGTCAATATCTGCAATTACCTGTAGAAAGAATGTGAAAAACAACTCAAGGTCATTTACAGAACGAACAGCAAAATATAAGCAAAAGGATACAAAAGGTTCACTTACTGGGGTGGACAAGATGTGAGCATAGATGCTCACGTAATCTTCCGCTTTCTCATGTTCTTGTTCTGTCCAGTCCTCATCTCCCCACATGGATTCATCAACATAGTCATCATAATCATAATTGTACTCATCAGGCTGTTCTTCTGCATCCCGAAACAAATCAAATGATGTATCAGCGTCATCCTCTAGAGGCTCGCTATTTTCAACAGTGGCTGCTCCTGAACGAGCTGCTCATGCTCAGGCGGCAGCTCGTTAAGATCAAAGTCGTGGTTGTTCATCATGGAGACCTGGACCCCTGCAGGTGCCGTTTTCCCCGCTGCCAGGCTCCCACCAGAGAGAGATCCCATTTCCGTTTTTCTAGAGCAAGCTGGAAGCGTAGACCCATACCTTGTACTCTCATTCTTTCGTTTTAGCTAGCCATAATGGTATGTGCTTTGAAAGGTAGTTCTTTTTACTAGAAAGTACTTACAGAGGGCACTGAGGCGCAGCCTCGAGCTAGGCGAGATTCTCTATTGTTGCTTCTTATTAGCCAGATCCCGCACCAGGTTTTCCAGGCGGAACAGTTCCGGGATCTTATGAATCTGCGACCAGACGTGAATCTGGTTCAGAACCACAGATCGCGGGTTAGCCATCCCGTCGTAAGGCTTCTTTACACGCCATGGTTGCGGAACAGCCACGGCCCTTCTTCCATGAGCTTCTGCCAGTCGCCAAGGCAGAAAACTGGAACAACAAACAGGTTGTCCTCCACCGCTCGGAACGTCACACCTTGTGCCATGTTCCAAGCGAACTGCATCGTTGAGAAAAAGGATTGGCTACTGAAGGGATGCGGCGTGGCCACTTTCGCAAGGGCCATCCACCGACCCTTCTACTATCGGTTTTTAGTATTGGCTACTACTATACTAGCTACTCACCTATCGGTCTAATGAGCATACTTGGAGAAAGGAGAACTTCCCGCCTATAATGTTGGGTTGGCAACCTACCCATTCGTTGAAGTACTTCCTTCATACGGCCCAAAGAAAGGCGGCTAAGCCGTCTTAGTTCGTGAACAATGACCCAGGTGCATAAACAGGTGCATAAAAAGGAAATCAAGTTTGGGAAATGGTACCTGGCTAGTATTTATGCCGAAATCTAGTGACATTATTTACTATTACTATAGTCAAGAAGTAAAGAGTAAAGGCTTTGGCCATTGGCAACGCTTACCTAACTTCTCACTTAAATGTTTACTCGCGTTACTGGTATTCAATAAAAGAAGGAAACCATGGTACCTACCTCCCTCCCTTACTTGGTAATCTAAGAACCCTTCAGGGGGGGAGCAAGAGATCTTCCATACCAACATTTTGTTCGCCACCCCTGCTTCCTCCTCCACTTGAGCTTGTGCAGCAAATCTACTTTATGCTTAGGCCAGGTCCTGCAAGTAAAGAGAAGTAAATATTGGAAACATGGGTATCTAGTTTATTTTATTCAACGGCTGAGTAATTGAAATTCCTTGCTTCTTCAAGCAGGAGATCCCGAGTACCGGGTGTCGTCAGACTCCCATTCTATTACCTTTGTGCCAAGAGCACGTTAAGCTGCCTGGGCTGTTCCGCTACCGGCGTGTAAAGAAGCTCCGCCTAACGGCTAAACCAATGAATTTCTCTCCTTAAAGGAATCTACTTCCCTGACTGTCAACTACTCGCTTCTTCACCGGTATCACACCCGCGCCAGACTGAACAGCAGAGTTAGAACCCAACCAAATACGATTCTTGTATTATCTTACCGAAATTCGGATCCATTTGGCTCCAAAGGAGCAAGCGCGGGAGTTCTAATAGGACTTTGAGACTCGAAAAATCCTGCGGGCTGCTGAGAACAGAGAGAAGTAGTTGCAGAGAGGTTTGATAGGGTTAGGCAGATGCCCCATTATTCGTAAACAAGAAGAAATCCAGATTAGTTTGATGGAGCTGTGGCTTAGCACAAGCATGGTGTCAATGTGGTTCCTCTCGACTAAACACTTAAACAATTGGATCCAGTAGGGTTCAATAGAGGTATGGTATCGGCAACCTTTTAGGGAGCTATATTCTTTGGAATAAGATAGCTGCCCAGAGCTTGCGACGTACCTACCCCCTGGGCGTAGATAGAATTAGGTAAGATAAAAATCGATTGGAAAGTCCTAAATTAGACCAATTCAATTCCGTCTGCTAGAATAAGAAAAAAGTGCTTCCGAATTTCTCTCATCCTTTATAATGAGAATTTCTCTTTGTTCAGTAATAACTTAATCTTGCAATAAAACACTCTTGCTTGGAAGGTATGGTAAAGGTAAACTGTTTCTATTTTTTGATCTAAAAAAGAGAGTGCTAAAGGAGTCATTCAGAAGTGAGTGAAGGGGCAAAGCTCATTTCTTTCATTCAGGAATGGACACTGGACCAGAATGAAATGTGGGAATATCGGGATTGGCAGATTTTTTATATTGAAATAAAAAAAAACTCAACACGACTAGTGAATTCAAATTAGAGTCACTTGCGGATTTCTTCAAATTGTTGTAGTGTAGTATTGTGGTTTTTCAGTAAAGACCCCGACCTATAAATATTCACAGCCCGGCTCATACGGGCGGACAATATTCACCCAGAGCCCCGTTGCGACCGCAATGCTGTTCTTGAAGGACCTTACCTTAGAGCAAAAAAAAGGGCATAGAAGTTAGGAAGACTACTGACGTAGGGCGGCGGGTGAGCTCAACCTCGAACCAAACAAGCAACGGATTGAGCAACTAGCGCGAAAGCCGTTGCGCGTTAGCGCATCCGTTTTCTTGCTCCATCGTTATTAGTTTCTATTCTCTCCCTGCACGAACCTCGGTCCAATCAATTTGTTTGGAATTGGGGTTAGGACCGGTTAGAACTCCCATTTCCCGATCGGAGGTTTGAGCTGCTATGGCAAGCTTTTTTTCCGAATAGTGGGTATGGGGAACCCACCGTACCAACACGATTGGCTGGTGTTGCTGATACCGGACCCGTTATAACCCCGATTGGAAGGGCAGGCCAGTCTGAGGCTCTGGGGATGCGAGGCCATTGAAAGTGAGTATCCCATATTCTATGACGGAGATAGAGCATTAATTGCAGTTTTCACCCCACCTTAACGACCGAGCGAGGGATGAAATCTTTCGACGACTAGGGAGGCGTCACCCGAGGCCGATTCCAGTGGATCACTATAGAATCTTCTAGAAGCAGGTTCTCCGGGCACTATGGTAGGACGTGGATCGATCATGACGAGAATGGACTTCTCCGTCATGTAATGGTTTAGAAGAGTCACGGTCCTGTTCCCCGCCGGGCTTTTTCCCTTCTCGACTAGACGAAGGAGATATTCATTCCATTCAGGCAGGTGAGGAAGGGCGGCGTCGGCTTGACCCTGTCTTCTCTCTTGGTCGGGTCGGAGGCTAAGTTTCTCATTCAGTGGTGAGGTGTTCATAGAAAGCAAGGCCTCGCCCAACGAGTGGCGGATTTGGTTTGGATGGGGTCTCGCTTGGACGCTGGGGAGATCCATAGATCTGGATAGAGTCTTTCTCGCTCAGTAAAGAAGAGTACGCGCGCTACGGCTTACGCAGTGGATCTTCGGGCAACCAACCCGGCACATCCAATTCCGATCAACAACTTGGAGGTATGGCTGAGTGGCTTAAGGCATTGGTTTGCTAAATCGACATACAAGAAGATTGTATCATGGGTTCGAATCCCATTTCCTCCGGCACGGAAGTAGAACGGGCGGGCGAAATTACGTGAGAGAAAGAACCTCAGATTGATGGAGTCCGCCGTCGGACAGAATAGCTGCTTAGTGACTAGGAGCGGAGCGCCCCTTTCTTGTTCTTGGTGGCGTCTATAGCGAAGAAGACCTTCCCGAACGAGGGCCGTCCAGTCCCTGGCCGGCTCTCGGTTCTTGAGCAAGCTCCTCCACTGCAGGTAGGATGCTCATAGATGAAGAAAAGAGACTTTAGGCAAGTGGTTCTGGTAGCTCAGCTGGTTAGAGCAAAACAAGCAACGGATTGAGCAACTAGCGCGAAAGCCGTTGCGCGTTAGCGCATCCGTTTTCTTGCTGGACTGCAAATCCTTTTTTTCTTGTTTCAGTGGGAAGAGCAAGGGGCATTGCCCTGGAAATCCTTCAGTGGTTCGAATCCACATCTGAGCGTCTTTTTTTCGGTATGCCGCTCCGCGAGCAAGGAGCGCCGCGAGGAGAGCGAGAGAACGAAGTGGGCTTTGGTGATGTCGGAATTTGCACCTATTTGTATCTATTTAGTGATCAGTCCGCTAGTTTCTTTGATTCCACTCGGTGTTCCTTTTCCATTTGCTTCCAATAGTTCGACCTATCCAGAAAAATTGTCGGCCTACGAATGTGGTTCCGATCCCTCCGGTGATGCCAGAAGTCGTTTCGATATACGATTTTATCTGGTTCCTATTTTATTTATTATCCCTGATCCGGAAGTCACCTTTTCTTTTCCTTGGGCAGTACCTCCTAACAAGATTGATCTGTTTGGATCTTGGTCCATGATGGCCTTTTTATTGATTTTGACGATTGGATCTCTCTATGAATGGAAAAGGGGTGCTTCGGATCGGGAGTAACCACTTTAGAAAGGGCAAAGGGGGGAAGGACATAGGAAAGAGGGATGCCTACAAAAAATCAATTGATTCGTCATGGTAGAGAAGAAAAACGGCGCACGGACCGTACTCGAGCTTCGGATCAATGTCCCCAGAAGCAAGGAGTATGCCTGCGTGTTTCGACGAGAACACCGAAAAAACCTAATTCAGCTCTACGTAAGATAGCAAAAGTACGGTTGAGCAATCGACATGATATATTTGCTCACATTCCAGGCGAAGGTCATAATTCGCAGGAACATTCTATAGTCTTAGTCAGAGGAGGTAGAGTGAAAGATTCGCCAGGTGTGAAATCCCATCGTATTCGAGGAGTCAAGGATTTGCTGGGAATTCCGGATCGTAGAAAGGGAAGATCTAAATATGGTGCAGAAAGACCTAAATCGAAATGAATGGAAGATGCCTCTGGAACTTTTGGGTTCTTTTTTGGGGGCGATATGGAAGCAGCTAGCTCCCTTTCCCTTATTACGTTACCATTTCTCTCCGCTATTCTTCGCAAATTTCATTGAGAGGAATCAGCAAAGAAAAGAAATCTTCTCCGGGTGACAGGGCCGCCCCGGCAGCGTGGCTTCTCTGCCGAGCAGGAAGCCACAAAAAGCATTGTGCTCTTGTAACTGATCTTTTAGTAGGCTAAGTTGCCGAATTCTGAAATCACTACAGGCACAGTGCAGGAAATTGTGGTCCTCAAAACAATGTGTCCCCATGATCATTTTACATCACGATATCTTTTTCTTCCTCATTCTTATTTTGGTTTTCGTATCACGGATGTTGGTTCGCGCTTTATGGCATTTCAACGAGCAAACTAATCCAATCCCACAAAGGATTGTTCATGGAACTACTATCGAAATTATTCGGACCATATTTCCAAGTGTCATTCTTTTGTTCATTGCTATACCATCGTTTGGTCTTGCGTTGACAGTACTAATAATGGCATTTGTTGTCTTATTCGGAGTTCAAGGAATAGCCTTTCATCTTGGGAATGAGAATGTCGCGGATCTCAATGTTCTCGTCATGACCAATGCTCCTAACGGGGGTGACTTTCCCATAGACCAACCTCCCGTTGGCGGACTACCAGACCTCCAGCAGGAAATGGCGCACGCCGCCCATCCCGAAGACATAATTGCGGAGTTGACTTCCAAGGTTGAAAGAATATTTCACGAAGTAGGCACTCCTCTTCCTTTAGAGGAAGGTGAATCTGCGCGATCGTTCACTGAAAATCATGTATTGTGGAATAGTGAGGGAGGAGATACTCTTCAACAAATCTTCTCCGATTATACGGAAGCCGGGGACGCAAGCGAATTCGTCGCAATAGCCACCAATCTGGCGAAGCGGTTTCGCCGCGCCGAGCTCGGTGAACCGGATTCTCCCGACCCCGATGCGCCTTTGGAAGAGCAGGAGGCTCATTCCACGGGATCCCCTGAAAGCACAAAAGCAAATGATGGGGCGAACGAGGCAGGCCCGTCTTCTTCGCGGAAGCGTAAAAGGTGGGATGATGATTCGGGGTCCGAAGATGATGATTCGGGGGGCCCCGGGGAATCTCCAGATCCAGTGGAAATCGTTTACGAAGGGGATGCACAAGGGTACAACTGGGAGGGGAATTAGGTTGGCCGCCAACTTCGCCTGCCTTTCTATCTGAGTTCTTCCCTCTTGATGCTTTCGAACGACTCCTAAATTTCACAAAATCCTTTTTTTCTTATTTGAAATCCAAATCGAAATGCCTCAACTTGATAAATTAACTTATTTCTCACAATTCTTCTGGTTATGTCTTCTCCTCTTTACTTTTTATATTCTCTTATTTAATAATAATAATGGAATACTTGGAATTAGTAGAATTCTCAAACTACGGAACCAACTGCTTTCGCACCGGGGGGGCGAGATCCGGAGCAAGGACCCTAAGAATCTGGAAGATATCTCGAGAAAAGGTTTTAGCACCGGTCTCTCATATATGTACTCCAGTTTATCCGAAGTATCCCAATGGTGTAAGACCGTCGACTATTTGGGAAAAAGGAGGAAAATCACTCTGATCTCTGATTTCGGAGAAATAAGTGGCTCACGAGGAATGGAGAGACAGATTCTCTATTTGATCTCGAAGTCCTCATATAACACTTCTTCCAGTCGGATCACTTGTTGGAAAAACATAATGCTCACACATGTTCCACACGGGCAAGGAAGCATAATATCATGAAAGCCGTCTGATAATCTTTCTATAGGTTCCCCGAAGAGAATGGAAAAATCACAAAAACACTTTCTATATGTTCTGTTATTTCGAGATTCGAAGAAGCAAGCAAGTTTTTCATATAGCTGTTTCCTGTGTAGTGATCTCTGTTCGTGGAGATCATGAGGCCCCTGATACCCTGTGGTACGGGGGGGGGTAGAAGAGTGGGCATGTGGGCTTCTATCAAAAGAGGAAAAGATACCGCTATCGCTATGCTCATATCTCCCTTCCCTCCTCCAGGTGAGAAGCTGGTGTTGAGAAATGACATCCAATCTTTTGGTATCGATCATATATTCTAGGTGGATCACTTTTTTTCTTCAACTGAAATGGGCTGATCTAGTGTTTTTAAATGACCTTCCCCGATCAGAGAAGGGCAAGAACTCTCTTGAACAGTGAGGAGCACAACGATTTGTGCTCTGAGCGATACAGCTTCTGTAAAGGAGTACAAGGTGCTGTGCTAATAAAAGGAGAAATGAGATAAGGAGCAGTAAGGAGGATAAAAGAAGTAGAGTTAGGTTCTTGTGTGTAATCGATATGTCTCCCGGGAGAAAACCCTCTATCAACACAACTATCCGAACACCTATAGCTAGCTTGCTTTAGCTCCAACTACTGCTAGCTTTACCTGCAACGCAACTATCTTCCGAAAAACGAGTTGTTCGTTGCCCGACGCGGCTCTGGCTCTGCCTGCCTGGCACTAAAGCATCTATAGATTGAGGATTTGCCTATGTACCATCATCCGTCCTCTAAGTAATATGTATTCTTCCTCTAAGGTTCCCCCTCTAAGGAGGGTTGTGTAGTATTTAGCTTACAAGGATTGACTCGACACCATCGATGCGTAGTCTATCAATCAATTTAATGGGACTTATTTATATGCCTGTTACGAGGGGAATCTGCCTGTTATTCAATCTATCTCTTCAATCTGCTTACTGGTTTCCTTCTCGGCCAATGGAACATCTATTGCTTCCTAATCTGGAACTGAACTAAACAGAAATCTTGGTCAAGTATTGGGAAAAGGAAAGAGGCCCTTTTCTTTTTCAAAACTAAGAAGGAGATGTGCATAGCGTTGTAAAGATCGGCAGAAGAGGAAGGGTGCAGTTAAGTTACAACATCTTCTGTTTCCAAGTCGATAGGCTTCTTTTGATAAAGGAAACTATTCCTCTGCTCGCTATACTCAAACCCTTGCCATTTCCTCGATTCCCGTTGAGAAAACAATCGATTGACCATTTTAGGACCTATTCTTCAGAATATAGAGGTATCGAAGATCTAGAAACGATGCGATGACTCCAGTTCGATCCTTTTCCGATGAAATGAATGAATTACCACGCTTTCCGCCGGCTGATAAAGAACTTTTTGATGATCGATTGCTTCACCCATGATCTGATGATCTTGCTATAACATAACGATACTGCATTTCCCCTCTTCCTTGTCTCTACTTAACTTACTTGTTCATTGCTCGACTCGAGGGAGGGGCTCTATATAGCTGTTTTGCCTTCTTTCTTGGACTCTCAGGTGAGCGCTTAGGCCAAGCCACAATTACCAAGGCATGATTGAATCCGCCAAAGAGAAGGGAATAGATGATCTCACTGGAAAAAGTTGCGTAACCCCCCCCCCCCCCGTTTTTTTGGCATGATTTCAAGATTTTGACCTGATTTATGAGAAAAGAACTTCGTTTTGCATTAACCCGAAAGAATCTCCTTATAATTGAGTGTGCAGTAAAGGGGGTTGTTACACCAAATCCCTCTGGTGAAGCTCTATCCAACTGCTTGTTAATAGCGGATTGGGTATTGGTCGATCGAAAGCTGTGATACGCAAAATCCTCAGCAGAATGAAATGCGGACTACAATTAAGTTAGTTGAAAAAGAGAGTAAGGAATGGGACCGTCAACAGGAACTCTTGAATTGAGGGTTTTTCACACTACCTATAGAGAGATTGAACCAACACGGTGCCCACGGTAACTCCTCCACCCGTACTGTTTGCTTTCGTGGGGCTTTGCTGCGCTTTGGATCTTATCAGGTGGCAACCACCTTCGGTTCTAGACTCTGGCACTTCCCCTGGCTGTGGCACTTTCACTGCCGCCTACTCCTACTATTGGGTCGGTTGTGGTTGGTGTTTTTATTCAAAAGTGGAGAATAGATTGTTCATTGCGAAGGAAATCAGAAATCTACATACAAGGGTCAAGATGTAAGCTCAAGTTAAGTGGACGGGTCCAAAGATCAGGGAAAAGGGTAGACCGGGACATGGTTGCAAGGGCTATATATCTATATAGTTACAAATGAATGAAAACGCCATGCTTAAAGCCAAAAGAATAAGCTCTTGATACGGATCTCTTTCATCTTGTAAATAAAGTAGGGGCGTCCCTAACTACAGCTTCCTACCATAAGTCAGACATTCAGCTAATACTGAAGAAATCTTCTTCTGGGGACACCTCTCTAAAATAAGAATGATGGCGTTTTTTATCTTATTAGTTTTCTGATCGAGAAATGTGAGAATGTAGTTATTTTTATGAAACCGGATATTCAACATGCTTTCCTCGACCAGATCTATTTACGGGAGTCGTATTTCGAACTGACCCCGGGTCTGATCTAGAAATGGTAAATCCTATTTGATCTTCAAGGTTAAGTACTTCTGCGAGACTATCAGCATCTTATCTGGTTGATAGCACTCAACCCACTGACTATACGTTTTATATGGGAGCCCTAACTCCACCATGCAATTCAACAAGCTGAGGACGGAGAAGTCAACCGGTCTCACGTTTTCTTCTTTTCTTTTTAAAGAACCTGCCCCGAAGGAAAGCATATTATAGGGGAAGAGCTAGCTTCATTCGAGCTGGATGGGCTAAAAGCTTTCGTTGAGACAAAGCAGGCAAAAAAAAGTTCGAGAACAGGATAACTAACGTTTGGAACCAAGAGATCTCATAGTTCTTCAAGTGAGAAGCTGAGAAGGGATGACACCCATTTGACCTAGAAGACCGATGATCAAGTGTCAAATTCTAAGCCAAGAGATGGCAATGGGACTATAGGAGCACGGTACTAAACCATCATACCATACCGGTGACTTCACCAACCGAAACCAACTCAAATAAGTTCAGGGAGGAAAAGAAGACGGTCATGATAGATTGGTGAATGAGGAAGGAAAAGAAAGCCTAAACTATCCAAGTAAGATAGCGAAAGAGAAAGCTGTCTTTAAAGCCTGTTTTGACCAAGCAAGCAAGCTGGAGCACCTTTCACGCTAGCTTCCCATCGCTCGAAGTACACTTCCGGTGCACTTCTCACTGCTCAACCACTTTATCTTTAACCTAACCGCCTTCTAAAACTTCCACGGGAAAGCCAGTAGAGTATGCCTTGGTTTAAGAGAGGAGCTCAGGTCCATCTTGTGCTCACAATACATCTTATTTAGCAGGACCTCTGGGCTCTTTAGAGAAAGGCGAAGTCTCTACTTGTTAACCATGGATGCCTGTTATATTTACTTATAGAGTGAAGAACAAGCCCACTTTCCATATCCCTTTCGTCCGGATGATCGATTGCCTCATTCTTCTTCGAAAATAAGTGCATTTGGCCATTGTGTTTTTCCAACTTTCGTAATAGATCTGGGCATGCATGGTTTTCAATAGATAACCCTAGGCCTTCTTCGTTTCCCCACGGGCATTCACTTCTCTTCAAGCTCGGGATTAGCGAAACATGGATCCGACGCCCATCTCTTTTTCCACTTTGCAAGGCTGAGAGACTTTACCAATTGAGAAAAAAAAGCATGAGCAGGATCAGCAGAGGCAAAATCTAATAAAATGGCTTATTTGCACCTTTCTTTGGTAGGCAACGAATCTCACGGAATGTGGGAATCTTTTACAGATGTGAATTCTCGCTTTAACGCTTCGATAACATACTTATCATCAGGTATCTTCGGGAGCGGGGCTCGCCCTCAACAGATATTGTCTTTGCTTTCTTCAGAGGCCCATTTTCCTGGGCATCAGTGAGTGGAATACTTAACAGTGATTACATTCTTATGTAGATTCCATTGCTCGAATGGGACTTGTTTGTTGGCACCGACCTCGATAAGAAGCAAGGGAGTGGTGCCGAAGCGAACGGAGCTGCAGAGCCGTTTGTTTACCAATCCGCCAACTTAAGCTAGGAAAAGTGTAAGAGACCGTGCATCTTCATGTAAATAAAGGTAAATAATCTCAGAAACAGTCAAGAAACCGGGAATTTTTTATTCCATTTCTTAGCCAGGGCAAGCCCTACCGACCTACGACCGGAGAAGATGTTGTGTTGTTCGTATCACTTGCTAGAGATAGAGAAGCTAGAACAGGAACTGCCCGGGAGGGTTCAAAGAATGAGGTCTTCACCTTTGAGCTGGATCTCATCTCATTCTAGCACATACTACGAGCGATTGACTTAAAGAATACAACAAATGGTTGTGGGGTTATCTTTGTACCCTGTGACTACAACCACAAGGTCCGAATCAAGCGAAACGGCTGAGGCGCAAGCCCTTTTCTCGCCACTACTCTGTGTACCCAAAGTCAGCAACCTTTTTGGCACGCTGGCTAGCAAGTTCATTGCTTCAATGACATGAATTCAATCAAGTGGACAAATCCTATCCTGGAAAATATGGGCAATCAGCTGGAAACTCAATAGTCTTACGCGGAAAGCACTCAACCGGCCTTCCTCTTCTGAATTATATGAATGACAGAAATCAGTCCTCACTTGTATTAACTTCATGAGTGAAGAGATAGACAAGGTGGTGAAAAGCATGAAACCAAATACTGCTCCAGGTCCAGATGGCTTCTCTGTTAGCTTTTTAGAGCTTTTTGGCCCCAGTTGAGAGATATACTAATCTAAATGCTTCAGGAGCTGTATCATGGCAGGTTGAACTTGTCCAGACTAAACTATGGTGTCATTTCTCTACTGCCAAAGATTAAGGATGCTAATAGTATCCTACAGTATAGACCCATATGTGTTCTAAATGTTATGTTTAAAGCTATTACCAAAGCTCTGACACTTAGATTTACTCCTCTGGCTCGACAAGTAATCAGCTCTCTTCAGACTGGATTTATTCCTGGGAGGTACATTTTGGATGGATGTGTAATTCTTCATGAAGTTTTGCATGAGTTGAAAACCTCTCACTCTGAAGGAATTTTGCTTCAGTTGGACTTTGAAAAAGCTTATGATAGAGTTCAGTGGCCTTTCTTGGCAGAGGTAATGCATAGGAAAAACTTCCCTGACAGGTGGATAGATTGGATTAGACAAGCAGTGGAAGGAGGCAAAGTGTGTGTGAATATGAATGGAGATTGGCGAGAATATTTCTCTACTTTCAGAGGTTTGAGGCAAGGAGATCCTCTTTCTCCTTTGCTTTTTCACCTAGTAGGTGATGCACTATCTGCAATTCTGGATAGAGCTAAGGAAGCAGGTGTGATTAGAGGTTTGGTACCACATCTGATACCAGGGGGGATTAGTCATTTGCAATATGCTTCTGATACTTTGCTTTTTTTGCATAATGACATGGAGTCTATTACTGGATTCTAATTCCTTCTCTACTGTTTAGAGGAAATGTCTGGCATGAAAGTCAATTACTTGAAGAGTGATATTTTCACAGTAGGGTTGAGTGTAGAGGAGGAGCAGAGGGTAGCTGATATAACTGTGAGATAGGCAAATTTCCAATAAAATATAATATCTGGGATTACCAATCAGCAAAGACAAGATCTCTTCTAATGATTTTTTTTCATTAAAAGGTAGAAAAGAAGTTGGACTCTTGGCAATGCAAACATTTCTCTTATGGAGGAAGAGATATATTGATCAATGCATGTTTATCAAATGTCCCTATGTACCTTCTGGGTTGCTACACTTTGCCTGTCAAAATACAGAAAAAAGTTGATACAATAAGAAATCACTTCTACTGGGAGTAAGAAGAAGAAATTTCACATGGTCAGATGGGAACACCTATGCACCCCTAAAGATTATGGTGGTGTGGGCTTCACTGATATGAGAGTCAGAAACATTTGTTTACTGTCAAAGTGGCTGGAGGAGGTCAATTAACTACTGGAGCTTACACTGCAGATACTACTTATTAAAGGGCACACATTTCAAGACACCTTCAAGCTACTGAAATTGGAAAGCAATGATGTTATACTGGGTTATGATTGGCTATATCGTCACAGTCCAATCAATTTAGATTGGAAGGCCAGAACAATGAGTATTTGTCACAATGGGCAAGAAACCATTATTCTTTCTGACAGCAGCAATACTACTTCTCCAACATTGTTAGACCCTGCTAAGTTTCAGAAGGAAATTGATAAAGGAGCTATGGGCTACTATCTTTATCCCTTATCTTGTGACTCTGCTGATACCGATGATGAAAATACTTTGGAGGAACTTAACTTGGTATAGTGAGCCTAGCAGGCGGCGGGAGTCCAGTACGATTGCTTGCATTTCTCTGGAATTGAACTAGCCCTTGGGAAAGGTAGACGTGAAGGTACCATGATTTCTCACTTTATAGAAGCGTTAGAGCTCGGCTGACACAGTGATCGAAAGCTGCGCAACCAAAACAACTTGAAACCGCCCATGCACCTTTTGCTTTTCCTGATATCGTCCCTTCGGGTAGTTGGATATGAGCACATTCAAATTGGAATTCTTCTTCTCCCAGATCCAATAGAAGTTTTGAGGTAAGAGGTACCGTGAGCAGATTTCTTTGTTCGATACCCAGTTTTTGATCTCGCAAGCAAGGAAATCGAAGAATAGCTCAGTATTATTACGTCTCCCTCCGATAATGAGTGGTAGTGAGCTCTGCCCTAGAGAATGAAGACTCCAAGCAGCATCTCAGTCTCGATATTTGCCTTTTCGGGAGACGACTTGTGATAAGCAAGTCAGCCATGTCCTAAAGAAGTAGTGGGAGTGCATGGTTATAAAGGAAGGCGCAAGTGTATTACGGAGCGAAGAAGCTTTAGAGAAAGTTCTACCTCGCGGGTGAAACCATAGATTGGAAGGTGTAGGTCACTCACCCGTGTAAACAAAGCGAAATCATAGAGCATAGCTCGTTTGTAATGCCCCTGTCCGAACTGACCACAGGATTTAGGTCGTCCCGACCAGTAACAAAGGAGAAATTCCCCTGCTTGTTAGGAGTTCCTTTAGTTTGCAGTTGAGTGCAGCCGGATGGTTCTCTCTGTGTATTCCTGAAAAAGTGATTGGAGGTTCGTTGCTCACCTTAAGTCATTATCAACCGAAACTCATAGAGAAAGGGATCCGCAAAACCCCTCGCCATTACCGTATGAGCAGGTTTGAAAGCCTGCAAGTTAAGTTGTTGGCCAACTCTCGGATATTTACTCATCATCTATACGATTACCTCCGAACCTACCGTTCAAACAATTGTGGAAAGGTAATTGATACTATTGCGCCGTCCTCTCAGCGGTCATAATTGAATAAAAGGGATCGTATAGCTTTCCAATCCAGCAACATACATCTATCACCTAGGCATAACTGCCAACATCAGTATGCAGAAAGAATCTGTTTAGAACGGTTTAGAGTCGGAACCAAGGCAAGATATCAAGGATTCCGTATAGTAGAGGAACGAACACACTGGGCTTTCCCTTTCAAATAGACGACCTGGAGACAGATCAACACAGCCAATGCTTCTTTTAGACCTAGAACCCGGACCAGAACATGGAAATGGTTACAAGGCATCGAACGGCACTTGTCCTATCATACCTTCTCTTGTGGCTTTAGACTGTGTATATACTTGACCTTGCCAAGCAGAAGAAGCAGAAGCCCTATTGGAATCCGAGTCAGGGTCATTGTTGTTACAGTTTCCCCTTTTGGTAAAGGTTGGGTTGAAGGGATTGGGATTGGCTTATCGAGATGTGCGTGTATCTCATATCGTTCTAGTGACTCCGCTTTCCTGACCAGGGAACTGCTATCTCAAGGATAGTCAAGTCCCGGATTCGAAAGTCGACATGATACGCTTGATTGGTCTGGCATCGCCGGTTTCGCAGGATCACTTATGCTATTTCGAGAACAGAACCTGGCCCATGGGGAAGAAGTAGTAGCCAATGCCGAAACTACTTGCTTGCTTTTACTTTCCGACGCCAATGCCAACAAGTGCTTTCCTGACTCGAGAACGAGTACATACGCTTTCTCCGATGCTTGCTCTTGTTACGAGCTTCTACCCGACCGATTAGCCCAGAGCACTAATACGCTTTCTTTCCTCGAACAAGTACCTTTCCTTCGAACGAGAATGCCAACTGCTTCCTTCCAACAATCCAATACGAATACGAATGTACGAATGACAGGCCATTCCCCGGAGTAGAGTAGAAATGAATTCATTCACATCTGCTAGAAACCAGAGCCTGAGCTATGAACCGATCTAAGAGCGGACAAGCAAGCCTATTCCTATTGTTTTGGGTGGCAGATTCCATATGTTATTTCTCATTGCGAATACAGATTCTTCTTGTACCGTAGTAGCTCGACTGCTTTCCTGACTTGACTCGATAACTGCTTTCGCTTCCCCAATCCCAGAGCATCCAAGAGATTCGTTTCCACACGCCTGATCCGCAGTTCGATTCGTGCCGGTGCCGGCAAGAGATCCTGTTCCTGTTGGGCAAGGGATTTTCTAGCTAGAAAAGCGGCGGATTCGATTCTTTCTTTGATAGCAGAACGGGATATTCCACTCTTTTAGATGCGCACCGCACTTCATCAGTAGAAAAGCCCGGCGCCTGAAACCCAAGCTCAAAACCACCCTTCCTTTAGTTGGACCGGCATACATATCTTATCTCGTAAGAAACCGGGGAATATTGATTTCGAGTAAGCATCGTATCCTGATCCTGCTATTGATGTAGATTTAGCCACACCTGAGCCCGCAACTGCTGCCTCTGTAATCGAGGAATATCCCGTCCCGGATTTGCCCTCAAGTATTATGGGATATCTATTATTATTGGCAACTTGTTTAGTTCCCGCAGAAAGAGATGCGCCATAGTATCCCTCGGGCATGGGCCAACCACCAAGGCCAGGAACTAGAACAACTCGATACTTTCCACCATCCACAACCCTTGATTTCTCATATTTGTGCAACGGCTGTTCTGGCACTATTCTCCGATTTCCACCCATTGTTCACATTCTATATACCTTGCCCCCTCCTCCCAACTTCATCACACCCGCCTTTTTCACATTGTTTTGAAACAAAGGAAACATGCAACTGCCCGTACTTTCCCACTTGTATAGCCCACCACTTAATTAATGCGCGACCTGATGCGGGTCATATTGGATGATCAGCGAACCTAATTAGATTCACCTGTAGCCAATGACCAATACATAATCTCGGAATCCTCACCCAGCTCGGTTGATTAGATCTCCCTTTAATTCATATATGCTACTTCCGGTCCGGGCATAAGTGGAAACCCATTGATCTCGGGATCAGGACTCGAACTTAGAAGCTCTTCCTCTTTTAGCAACCGGATTGCTCCTCGCAATAAATATGGCTCAGGTGTTGGATCAATAGCTCCTGTTTAGGAAGGATGTCATGGGCCCCCAAGCATCCCCTTAAATATGGTGAATGAAGAGAATTGGACCAGTCCTTGAATAGGAATGATGGGTATCCTTGTCATAGGGCTATGTTTCTGTCAGAGTCTAGTGGCACCCTTTAAAGTAGTCTGGCTGGATTGCTGCTGAATAGCTTGATGGGTCAGGGCAGATTGATAGGGAAAGAACCCTCGCCATCTGGAATCACTATCTTCCGTGGATGTTCTCGTTCTCCTTCTCTCATTTCTGTGATCGTATAAGCTAGATAGGCTTCTGTAGTTTCCGGGTTGCTGGGTTCCATTTTTCTTTGCTTGCTGCATATCTCACTCAATCCCTTGCTTTCGAGAATAGCATTTCCCTAGCGCTAGTTGTGGGTCAGAGTTGACAGATCAGAAGTAGAATACTTGACTTCTCTAAGATGCCAGGAGGGAACAGAACAGTCATGCAGAAGAGAGAAGCAGGTGAGGATGGGACCCGGAAATGCATTCGATTTTCTCGAGTGAAGTAGTTGAAAATGTACCACCCTTTACGGGATCTTCTCTGGTGCGCCAACCCTAGAATGTCATATTATGATGGCGCTGGAACTGGATCACTCCACTCCAGAGGCAGGTAAGCTTGCTCCTTGCACTGGCACTGGCTTGCTTCGCCCAGATAGGGCTTCTGTTGGTCTCTCTTTTTAACTATCACTTAAATCCACCTCCTCTTTAGAAAAATGAGAGCTGCTCTTTGGTAGTTTCGGTAGTCCCAAGTAAGCTATCGACTCTGGTGTCCAATCAGTTCTGAAGTCTGGCTTGTCATTGGAAAAGGTAGCAAAGAATATCGTATTAAGATGTCGGTAGTACAAAGCAAGCTACTTCGTCTGTTCACTCAATTGGCTCCCTAATCTTGCCTTTCAAAGAAAGGATAATGCGTAGGAGTGAAGCAGTTGACTACTGTGTCTTGAGGAGTTCTGTACCGTACCCTTTGTGTCCGATCGAGTTCTGCGGTCTACGGCTGTATCCGACCAATTATCCAAGGCGCGGTCCACCTCTTTCTATGCTTCAATTTAGTGACGCAAGTAATGGTGGTGTTTGTTGTACTATAGGTACTGGGTTCGTTCTCTCGTTGTCAGTATGTATTGAACTACCGCAATACAGGACTAGTGGGCCCCCCGTCTATCTATTAGCCGTCTATCTATTAGACCTATCTAGAAGTAGAAGTTCGTTGCATTCCCGGAGATGTAGAATCGAGTGTTTAGCTTACCGGGCATTGTGCTAAGTTTGCATCCGAATCGAAATCTGGCGCGACTACTCAAACACGAAAGCTAGGGAAGGGAATAGAAGGGCGGGTAGATCAATGTGATGATAGCACCACGCCAGGCACCGAAGACGAAAGCGAAACATCGTCGGTAACACTATACGTTGTAGTCTCGCATTATCCACTGGATCCGCAGCTAACCATATATAATGCTCAATGCTATGCAAAAGCAATAAAGGGGAGATTGTCTTCTAACTAACTATATAAGTAATTGATATAACTAGATGATTCTCGTTCAAAAGATTCTTCCCATTATCATTATATAGAGAGGCGGAGGCGCGTAGCAATAAAAAAGCTTGCTTGTTGGGCTGATGAGGCTCGAGAAAGACTGTGAAGTGAAGATGCGCCATTACCGAAACCATTTCTTTGCTTTGGGCGAAGTTCCTTTATAGGGAGCTCACTTCCTTGCTTGGTTGGTTGGTTGAACTTGCTTTTTAGGTGCGGTGCGTGCGGGTCTAGTTTCATTTATGAGTGCTGCGTATATTTCCGTTAGTAATGGTTTTGAGCTTGGGAAGAAGGGATATGGGTATGGCATCATCCCAGATTTGATCTAAGGCTAGTTCCGTGTGTGCAACTACTATCTTATCTCAATATCAGGCTAAGGCTTGGCTAAGTGCTCTAGAGGTTTT
Source organism: Triticum aestivum (assembly GCF_018294505.1). NCBI lineage: Eukaryota > Viridiplantae > Streptophyta > Magnoliopsida > Poales > Poaceae > Triticum > Triticum aestivum. The sequence goes on along the minus strand of NC_036024.1, from coordinate 327,428 downwards.
CCTTATTGTCCTGGTTCTTACCTCAACAGGGCAGGGGAGATAGTTGGAAGTTGAATAGTCGTATCGTATCAGTTCAGAGAATCCCTGTTGAATGGCTTGGCTTTCAGTGCGAGTCTAGTTGACTGATTCCTAGGCTAGCTTCTCCTTATGTGCGGGTCTAGTCTACAGAACAGATGAAGACCCAGAACCGAGGAGAACAGAACGAATACCGATCTCAGAGCGGACAATCAATCCCAGTTCCTAGTTTCCTTCAAGCAATAGCCTGCCTGTTCCCGTTCTTCGTGTAGCAAACCTCCTATAGTGGATACGACTGAGAACGAGCTTGACTCCACTCACTGCAAAGGAACAACTGATTCTCCAATTCCGTGGTTTGTTTTCCTTTCATTCTACTTACCTTCTTTTCGCCGGAGGCATATTTGATACGTTATTTAACATTCCGAAGAAAGTGCAAACTTCCAGATCTGAAGGAATGGCAAGATCAGAGATCCATTTTACGCTGGGGCCTGGCCAATGGGGAATCAGTAGTACTCGACCTTTGCTTCAGAAATCCACTGTTGCTGAAGAGAAGAGAAGAGATTTCTAGCGCGCACTCCTATCCGAGTAGAAAGACAGCCTACACTCACTGTTGGCAATGGAAGAGACTAGACTCTTTCCACACTTAAGATCCCAAGGGACAAGACAGATCAGATCTTTCTCTTTAGCCGGGGGCCCTTCTCCAGAGTAGAGTTTCGAACAAGAGTGCGGAGCGATGCGTTTCATCAAGAGTGCGAATCGAATGGAAGTTTACCATGTTCTTGAAATCGATCCTCGGATGTGAAATGAAAAGAGAAGCAAGTCCCGATGCAAGGAAATCTATCTTTATTCCGTGGGTCAGGGAGCCTGTTATGAGTTGGCTTTGGGACAAGCCCTGTTTCTTTAGACGAATCTGCCCTAGAACTCACTTTTGAAACCCGTTGAAGGAAATCCCGATAAAGAGAGGGAATGTGCTATAAAGCTTCCATTTTTCTTCTACACATTATACGTTACTCATTGGGTTGATAACAGAGGATAGATCGCGTCAATTCACTAAAGAAAAACTGCTTTTCCTGAGATTTCTGGCCCGATACCTTCCTGCCGATCCGGAACGGCGGATTCAGCTTCAATCCGAGGGCTTCCTGTGGCTGTTTCTGATTGACATGCCTGTTTCAAAGTGCAGTTCTCCAGGTCACAAGAGATAGAGATAGAAATGATCCCTGGCCGAGTCTAAGATCTTGGGTTGTTGGGATAGGATTGCTTGATTCCAGTTGTGAGTGGTTGATCAATCTTTTCTTTGACTGGTCTGCCGGATCACTTCCACTGAGTCCTGAAACCTTTACTTAGAACTTATATGTAAATTCTGCCACTGATCCCCATTTCTACAGCTTGCTTTTAGTTGACGGTTAGGTTAGTTCGTCTACCCACACTGGACTGGCATCAACAACGACTACTCGAACTAGTCGTCCATCAACAACAACAACTACTCGGATTAGTAACATTCCTCAGAAATAACATATATCGAAGTCGAAGGAAGAGCGGAAACCTGCTTCCCCAGAAACACAGCTGTGCTTCACTTCCTTGCCCAGAGACCAGAATATGGATTTGGAAAATGAACTTGCTCTTGATCCTCGGTCGATGGTTGATAGCTAGGCTTTCAGGGAATCAGAAGTTGTGATAATAGGCCGGCCAGTCCGGAACGTAGAGCAGATCTATCGGAGAACAGGGAGCAGGAAATTCTTGCTTGAATGCCCGGGGCAAGCTCCAGCAGATACAACAGATCCATATCCATAAACAAGAATGAAAAGCGGATTTCGATTAGTGAATGGATGCTATCCTGACCTGGCAAGAGATCCTGATCATTACGAGATGCTAATTTTAAACCTCCAATGCCTTAGAGCAGCAAATCCATCAACCCCGGACAAGAAAATCAAACAAAGTAGTGGCCAGGCTCAAGAATGGGAAAGTCAAGTTCTAGTACGGCTATCGCGATGTGGCCAATGGATAATAAATAACTTGCTAACCCAACCCAGCAATCAAACAGATGCTAGCAACGGCTTTCGCGCTAGAAAACCAAGCCTTGGATCTCCACATAGAAGACAATTCATTCCAATACCAATGAAGCTAAGGCAATAAAGCAAAGGCAAGTTCCAATTATGTAGTGTAGTCGCTCTCATCCCCAAAAGGAAAGAAGATTTTTGGATTTCACCCACTATTCGTTCCCTCTATCCGAACGACACCACTGATCCGATGCCAACTCTTTTAATTGACATTAGTAACATTTTCCACACTTGCTTCTGTTCTCCAATTCCTATTCTCATTCCAATTCTCATCCCATCCCTCGAGATAGCCGGGCCAGTGATTCTCTTTAAGGATCGAACTATAGCAATAGCAAACAAACCGAGCGAGGAAGCTTACTTACCAGGGATGGATACCAGTTCAGATGGATTTCCGTATTCACTTATGAGGCTCGAATCTCCTCTTCCACACTGGCAGCACCTAAGTGAAACAGAAGTTTTCTTATCAGCGGACTGGGTATCGAGGTCAAATAGCAGTACGTACTGGCAGCCTCCCGATGTGGGGTTCCAGGGCAGAGGTCAGAGAATCTATATGGTCGGTGTCTACGCATGCTTGAATTCCATATCCATAGCTGTCAAAATGACGTTAGTAGGATCATCGGTCGGGAGTCAAGTCAAGGGAGTGAAGTTGAGGGAAAAGCTCTTTCTCTCCAAGTTTGAGCACTGGCCTAAAACTGGATCAAAGATTGGAATCCGGAATCCAAGTCTCTTCTTTCTTATACGAGTTTATTTCTTAGTAGAGTAATGTTTCCCTTTCCTTGACTGTCTTCCCGGAGAGATTCCTTGATTTCGGTATTGTTGAAACTGGCTTTCACATGAATAACCCCTTTTGTTATTCTACGTGCACTCTTCCGTAAACTAAAACGGGCATTCCTACGCAAACTAATAGGCACTTTCTTACGTGAACCTATTTTTGGTATAGCTTTGCTAATCTTTGATGGCCATCTGTACTTGTGAAAAGAGATAGAGCCGTCTCGCGCATCACTGCTTACTTGTGATCTAGATCTGCATCCTGATAAGGTGCATCCCGTTAAATGATCTTATGTAAAACTTATCACCACAGATAATAAACAGGGCAGAGTTTTGAAAAGTACAACTCGATCTTTCACCTCAGCTTATGGTGGTGACTTTACCTATTTTTGAATTTCTATATGTCATCATACCTTTTAGGATCATAACCATCCTCATCTTGTAAAGTTTCTATGGCGAAAACTGTAGGCGGGTGACCCTGACGATTGCACCAAGACTGGTATCAGAGTCCCTCGGTAATCAAAATCATAGAGGCCAAAGTTGCTAATGTATCTGCAAAAGAAGAGCTATAGGAAGTAGCAAGGAATCCCACATGAACCATAAGCTAGAATACTGGTATCAAGAGATGTTATTACAGGTACAACCCTATTTTCGTCACTGTATAGAGGCATTCGAGGTTTCATAGACAAAGGTTAGATAGATGGAAAAAAGCTAGGTTAGATAGTAAGAACTTGGTAATTGAGGGTTGGCCAAAGCAGGATCTATGGTTCGGTTGCTTTTCTTCTCCTGATTTTCTGATCCAAATCCTATTTCATTGATTTTCTGACTGGAATTCCAGAAGGAAAACTAGGAGAAATTGACTGGAAATGATTATCCCATTTCTTGCTTTCCCAACCGGAACAGCAAACTAGTAGGAAAGGATCTGTTATTTTTGAGTTCTGTCCCAACCTTCATTCAATTATCCGGGCTCCCCTTCGGCTTGAAGAAGACCGCTTTCCCTTTCTTTTCTTCCCTGGCACCCAGCATAAGTTATAGGGCGCCCTGAGGGTAGACCCAGCAATTTGTCAATCTATACACAGCATAAGTTATAGGTCGGCTAGGTCAATCAGTTGAGGGAAGGCCGAAGTAGTTCTGGTTTCGGAAATCAAGGCAGATAAGCTATGGTGTCCTATAATCCTCTCCCCTGAAGGGTTGTTAGATTACCAAGTCCGCAAGGAATGGGAAATAGGACCTTTAAATCAATGCAAGTAAGGGCTGATTAACCTAAAGAAAAGAGTGCATGCATCAGAAAACACTTTTATTTGATTCTAATTCTCGTATCAATAAGATCATATCGGGATCCATCTATGAAAGATCTCTATTGCATCAATAAAACAAACCCCTATATATCCCTTTTTGGTATAGAAAGTTCCAGCCAATTCCAATAGCTTGTGATAGAGTCAAGGGTGCGATTACCCTTGAATTTCAGCTCACACTTTCGGAAAGCTCGATAGTATCGTATTCCGCTCGTATGCTCTCGTTATGTAATAGAATACCTTTTACCGTTCATCAAGTGAACGTAGCCCTTTCGTAGTCTATGCCCCTTTATTCTTAAGTGGGGGAATCCCCTGAAAGCCGGTGATCGAGTGAGTTTTTTCCAGGAAGCTAGTTCTTTAGGGCTTAAATGCGCCGCTTGTCGGCTGTGAAAAGTATACCTTTCCTTTCCCACCTGTTTTCGGTGCCTTCTTTATGCTCTTTCCTAAGGAAGCAAGAGGAAGAGTGAGGGTCGACAGGCAAAGAATGGCTTGAGTGAAAGCTGGAGTGGCACAAGACAGATTGAAAGCAAAGGGAATAGCTCATATGGAAAGAAACATATATAGTCAATGAAATTCTAAAGATAGCCGTAATAAGCGATATGATAAAAGATTCAGAATGAATGAATAGAATCTAATAACATCGGGTTCCCGTGAAAAAATGGGATTGGGGGAGTAGTTCCCCTCTAGCCAATCCTAAAAGTTCTTCTGCCTTCGATCCCGTGGTAAGCCTTTCAAGTTTCCAGCCAGTAGACAAGAAATTCAGTAAGTAATAGAAACGGGATAGCCATCATAAAAGGGAAATCTCAATCAGTACTTCTTTTTTGGAAAGCGAGGTTGAGTTATATGAAACTAAGGCAAGAAGACGAAAAGACGTTCACGTTACCAATTCCGTCTCGTCTGATCTTTTATTGGTTTTGTTTTTTCTCTCGTGCCCTTCTGGGCGGTACAAAGAACTGATGTAGGGGTTGCCGCTCCTTAGTTCATCTCTCGGTAGAACAAGGCACCTATGCGGTGGGTTCGACTCCCACAGGAGCGTACATTTCCAATCGATTTGGTACTTTTCTTGATTCAGAGTTCTTGCTGTCCATTACGGATTCTTTAGCGATGTAAAGCCATCAAGCAGTAGACCAGCAAGGGTTTTTTCTGTCTCGGTATTCGTTCTTGAATCAGTGACTGAGAGTAAGGGCTAGTGATCCATCTAATCACTAAAGGTGGGGCATCTTTCTTTTCGTAGTAAGCAACTCTATTGAGAATCTAGTTTCTTGATCGAAGTAAAGAAGAATTTTAGTTCCTCTTTAGGCGAGCTACTTCGTTCCTATTCTCCGATTCTGAATAGGAGAAGGTTGTAATGAACCCAAAATACTTCGCTAAGGTTCAACCGTTTCGCTACGGTTTTCTTCCAATTTCTTCTAAGGAATTCTGATCAACAGAAAAAAATCTAAGCGAAGGCACCTTTCTCTGTATGGAAAAAGGAAGAAGATGCTGCTTCGGCTTCCGTTTCTAGCTCTGCTTGAGCTGCTTCGTCTGTTTCTCTTGATGTGGGTGTCGGTCTTTTGAGATCTCTTCTCTCACTTTCGGAGCACAGTTGGTCCTCAATTTGAAAACCGACAAAGGTGACTTCTTCCTTATTCACGCCTTGATGCACCTTTTTTCGTGTTCAATCTCGCCTGAGAGCAGTGCATCGATACAACAGAGTTCTTATTCTTACCCTTCAAAAGATCGGGAAAGGTCATTCTAGGCTCTTTATCAGATGTCTCATTCCATCCTTTACCTTGTGCCATGCATGATTCCTAGATCGATTGAATGATCAATTCGAACTTTAGGAACGTAGTCCCTTTGGCCACACAGGAAAAGGTTCATTGTTTTATTTGAAGTAGTGAAACTAATCAACCAAGCGAAGCAAAAGAGATACAAGTAGTGATTATTATTAAAAGATTGGAATGCTATTAAGCATAACGAGACGCTAGCTCACGTTGGCATCTTTCAACCTTTCGGATAACTTCTCTCCATACTAACCAAGAAGAGCAGGGCGGTTTTACTACCATTAGCGAGTAGTTCCCTCTCCATTTTGCAATACAAATATAAGATCACTATTATTACGAGTGGTGAAAGCGAAAGCAATAGTCGCGTACTGGAATCCCAGTAAAGAAGAGTGATTTTCGTCAGAAAGAACAAAAGCTGGAGGAATGCGATCCAGAAAAAAACGGAAACATTGCACTTTTATTCGTTTGCAAGTAGTTGAAGAGGGAATCCACTACCAAAAGAGAAAGAGTTCAGCTGCCCCGATTTCTCGAAGGGTAAGAAGAAAATAAGAAGTCTCTTGAGCAGTGAGGAGCACAACGATTTGTGCTCTGAGCGATAGAGGTCAAAGGTGCTACTAAAAGGGGGCAATGAGATAACAGCTTGAAACAATAGGAGAGAAGTGGTAGCTTCATGTCGGGGCGAACTGAAACATCTTAGCCGTAAAAAACCTTCCCTTTTCAAGTCCTTGCTATCCCTCTCGCTCTACCCAACTATCTATAATGGGGCAGAGAAGGATAAGCAAAGTAGGCGCACGAATATTTATTAATTAAGAGTTTTCGAGACTTCATTCTCTTTTTAGTTTTGACTCTGGGTCCGGTACAGGTTGACGCGGAGGATAGGGATGGGAAAAGAAGCCCTAGCTTTGGGAAAGACCGGATCATAACATGAATTTCAGGGCATACTTAGTAGATGCAGATCTAGGTACTCTTTCTTCCCCAGATGGGGAATGGGCCAAGCCGATCCGTTGTTGGCTCTGAAAGTGCATTTGCTAGTTCGAAAGAAGCTGAATCCGGGTGCAAATGGGATTCAAAATGATTCTTATGTTTCGTAGCATGCTGCGCAGACTCACTTGGTAAATAGCCTTCCCTAAAAGAGGCAAGGTGCTCACACATGAAATTCCCTTTTGAAGGATATCCTATTTGACTTTTATGCCATACTTGGGCAAAGCCATCGAGACTATATCCATCACCAGGAAGAAGAGAAGCGAAGCCATAATTTCTTTAGGATAAGCCTGAGATATCTAGTACAGTAACAGTGGTCGAATTGCTGCATAGCCCCCCCTAATACGAATTTGGCAAATCCTCGTTCTAAAGTTAGCGCACCATTGAGGTAAGTAAATATTAGTAGGCACACAGGCAGCCCGTTGCAAGGAAGGAAAGAGCAAGAGCTAGGGCTAAGTGCTCGAGTTACGGTTGTTGACTCGGAATTGTAAGCCGAAGAAGCATTCCTGTGACCTGGCCGTATGAATGGTTTCTTTCTCAATACCAGAGCTAAATAATTAGGCATCAAAATTCAAAGAAGGTTTGCCTTCACTTCAACCTTAACCATTGACGGAAGATTCATACCTATGAATATTCCCCTCCTCATTTGCTGAAAGCACTTCCTATAGCGAACCAGGCAAGGAACATATCGAGTAGGCTAGTACCAATTCCTCCACATCAACAGCAAAATAGGCATATGAATCTTAAGTAGGAAATTCCTTCATCTCAGATGAGGTAGGTAATCTACCATAATTTATTTCCATTTCCAGGTAAGATGAGCGGAGACGAGTTTATCAGCACCGATACCCCCACGCATCGTGGCCGGTTCCCTCGGGGGTAGAAACTTAGCTTGGAGAAAGATCCCGTTGATCTTCGGGCTGGCCCTTGCCTATTGAAAGTATGGTGTCTCATAAATGCTTTGTTAATGCCTCTTATTCGTAGGATCGGTCCAAAGCGCGGCTGAGTTGACGTTGATAGACTTGTGCGTGCTCTGCCGCTCGTAACCTTTTTTTTCTCCCATCGATCGAATCGAGGAGGTCAAGTTTCGAGAGCAGAGCCTCTCGCTTCTGATTATCAGTCATATCGTCGTCGAGCAGAACGCGCAGGGAAGGAATCGTCGAGTTCACTGGGAAGAATGGCGTCCATGCCAACGACTAAGGAGAAGGGGACCAGTGGCTATACAGATTGACGTCCGATAAGCCCAGAGAGCCTCAAGAAGGCGATCTGGCCAGTCTCCTCCGACTCAAAAGTGTTTGTAGCTATGGTATGGGTCTGGTCTGAAGACCAATGGGTCAAAAAAGGGGATATCCTCTTCTTTGGCTACACCAACTAATGTAGTAGATTGCGTTCCCGGAGGACACTTTCTCCATTTCGTCGGTACTGGTAACAACGGATCTTGACCTCGTTTCTTTTTCTTGTTATTTGACTTCTTGGAATGGAATTCTTCTCATGATAGTCACACAAGCAAAGGAGAAGAGGATGGGTCCCGAGGGAACTCTTTTTCTTCTATTCTAAGTTTTGATTGCACGAGCAGCATAACAACATAACAGTTTTGTGTAAGGAAGTAAGGAAAGACTCCTTTCTGAAATTGAAGGACTTAATTAGCCTGTCGTATATAACAGATAATGAGTCTCAAAGAGAGTTTCCAATGGGTTACATCAAGTTCCATTCCCAGTATGCGAAATCAGTAAACACGAATATCTGTATATAAGAAACTTCTATTCCAATCCACAATCGGTCCAACAAGGCAACTGTCGTCAACTAGATCAATCAGGAATAAGCAATATGTCGTACCCTATCTGTCATATTTGCTTTTCGGTAAAGGGTACACACGACTTTCTTTTTACTTATTCAATTCTCTGTCTTGCTAAACACAAATCCTTCTTTTCTTGTATAGACGAAATAAAAATGAGAACTAAGTAGGTTTCGACCCATTAAAGGAGTCAATGGCACGCACACAAAGCAGGAGGAAATCGGTACCCCGCGAGGCTGGCGAAGTCGGCACAAGAAGTAGGCGGAGTAGAGGCAGCAGTTGCGGGCTCAGGTGCGGCTAAATCGCAATCAATATTCCCGTCTGGGGTTGGCGGAGTTGGTAGAAAGCACGGTTGGCGATAAGCTGGTACTAGTTTCATTCTTTCTATTCCAAAAAAAATCCAATACCCGGAACTGGTAAATCAAACAATGTAGGCACACGTTGGCACAGTTCTGTAAATAAGAGATGTCTCATCCGGTTGAGCTGTCGCAATCAGTCTTTCTCTTCCTTTCTTAGTAGCAGATCCAACATGACTGTATTAAACCTTAAGCAATCAGGGTTAAGCTAGCTCATTGCCTGAAAGTGGAGCTCGTATTATACACCTTGACCCCCACCTTTTTTGAATCCTTCCTCCATATATATTGTTATATAAGAGAAGTCCCATAACTGCCTCATTCAGATCGATTCCAGTCGCCGCTACGGTCACATCAATCCGTTATGGCTCGGACCCTCTTAGCAGCTGGATCCTTCGGGAAGCCATAGTAGGGATTACGTCAGTACATTCTTAGGCGAGCAGTGGGTTATATCACCCCTATTTTGTTTTTGACCTTCTGTCTTTTTTAGGCATGGGACCAAACCAAGGTTGATCGAAGTTGAACATTCCTATGGAACTCCCCTTCAGACGACTTCTCTGCGCTTGCCCAGCACCTTTCGTTTTATGGACCAGGACCAATTTCACCTCAGACCATGGTCAAGTCATAACTGACTGGATAACGTTCTCTCAAGGACCTGCAAAACTCTCTAATGCGGATGATCAAACGTTGCTTCAGATGTGTATGAGAAGGAAGCGTCTCACAGGACTCTTAGATAGAAACCAGCATAGTCTATGAATTAGCATGAACAGTTTATTGAACTTGGTTGCACTCGTAAAGCGAGCGTGAAGAGAGCTGCGAAAGAAGCCCACGGAACGGAGCGGTTATTTTTCCTGACTAGCAAGTGGACAGGCTCAGATGGCGTAGCTGATGTGTCATGCTAGGTATCTTTTATTGGCCAAGTCAGGCAGGATAGTCAAGTAAGAAAATAGACCATAAGCCATCCTTTATCTTTTTTTTTCTAAGAAAGGAACAATAAATAGCTCATAGTTTCCTTGCAACTGCCCTAAGAGTTGTTCTTCTATCATCAGCGAGAGTTTACTTTGCTGTCGATGCAGGCAATAATAGATAGATTTCTGTACATAGTTGGGCCCAGGCTAAGAAAGAAATAATAAATGGATTCCTCCCCCTTTAGCATATGCTTATGTAGCACTCCTATTTTGAATAAGCTTATGGGCAAATACTAGAATATGCTTTTCTCCATTCGGAGATTTATATTCTGTCTCCTTATTTTTGAAAATAAGTTTTTAAGCAAGTGAGCAAGCCATACCATTCATCCTCCACCTCCTCGTCCATGAAGTCCGTTGACTTTCTTTTTCCGGTAAAGGCAGCATATGCCCTAAGAGCCTATTTTTCCACATCAAGAGGAAAGTCCCACACACAACCCCAAAAGAATAAACTGGATGGACCCCTATTCGCGCGCCTATGGACCGATGGTTCCCAACCAGTAACTAGTGCCCCCCCTATGGACCACTCCTATGTAACTCCAACAGAAAAGGGAGACAGAATATAAATGGAATATTATGGGCTTGCTCACCCTAAGCAACTGAAGGAAACTCGTATAGAAATACAGGTTTTGCTTCCGCATAAGAAAGGTCGCTACAAAGCTGGCTCACAGCAGTTCTCTCCTCTAGAGTGTAAAATCATGGATGGAGCTTGATGCAGCAGCCACTAGATTCCTACCTTTAGTGCTTGCCAATGGATGGTCCTTCTTTCCCTTCCGATACAAAAAAACGATTTATTGGCCTTCTCACTAGTGGTCTCAATCCTTGACTCCAGTATGTATCTCATATCAGGTGCCCTACTCCTTTTTATAGATAGATGCGTCTGGAGACTGATAACGCTTGTGATCTCTTTCTTTTTCTATTGGTTAAGGAATGCTAATAATGAAATAACTGATAGAGCTGCTAATGGATTTCATGTCCCTCTTGATCTCCATTCTCATTGGACGTTTTGACTTAGTAGCTATGTGATTTTTCACTTTGATCCGCGTACTTTATTTCTTCTTTCACTACTTCCTTTCGTCTCTCTTCTTCGGGCCCTGTATTGGGAACCATTCTTTTCCCGGTTCCCGTTAGAATAGCATTCCTTCCATTCTGCCAACCAACCATATCTCTTATCCCTAGCTCGGCTCTTTTAGAACCAATTTCCATCTTTCCACTGACAGCTGCGAAGAGCTCCCCTTCACTAGGTATGGTTGTTTTTGGTTCATAATGGTGGTCTAGGAGAACCCGAAACTAGAGCACACACGGGATATGCATTTTTTTCTATGGTTTGTGATTGTTGCAACCACCTGTCTCTCTTTTTTTTTACTTTATCAGATATTTCATAAAACGAACTCTCTATGGATCCCCACCATAGAAGGGCAACAAGAGCTAATGGACTCAGTTAGGGCAACAGATGATAACGACTCGTCAGGTTCGAACTGACATTATTTATATACTAAGACCTATATTCCATGAAGGAGTCGCGAAACTTCTGTTAGGTTCTTATCTGAGATTCCGTCTATACGGAGCATATGTTGGTTTAGAATTGCTCGGGAATTCATTGATAGTGACTTTTGAAGTTCTAGGTTTTCTAGTCTACTCCTCTTTTTTCTCGATCGAGCCGCTTTCCCTCATTCTACTCGTCCAGCCCTCTTCACGAACTTGTACAATCAATGCCACAAAGATAGCAAACTCGATTATCGAATATATAAGGAAAGGGGCGACGGTTTGGCACCAGATATCCGGGGGTGTGGAAAGAGCAGCTGTGAAAAGCGGAAAAACCATCAAAAAACGACGATTGCTCGTGAAGGTTTCCACAGAAAGACCCCTTGGTTCTGGCAAACAGATCACAATTACAGGTACCTGGGAGCATACCGATGGAATGAACAAAATACGAACAGTTAACATAATATAGTCATAGATCTTAGGTTGTAACTTGATCATGAGCGAATTTGTTGATGTTGCACCCACGAAGTATGGAAAGTGCCAAACATTGGGAACTACCCGGGGAGGAGTTAGGAGCAGGAACAAGGAGAAGCGAGAACCACTTAAATGGAGGATTCTATTGTATTTCTGCCTTTGTTCCCCATAGCAACTGGGGATCGAAAAGCACCAAATTTGATGACTTATTAAGGGAAAGACGAAGTAAGAGCATGCTATTGAAGACGTTGCAACATATGTCGGGGGGGCCTCCGTTGATTGTGTACAAACAAAATACGAGTCCAAAGGTAGGGTAATAAAGGGTTTAGCTAATGGAGAAATTGACTCTTCCGGGAACCAGTAACGCGTAAACCATGTCAAACCAAGACCGATCAATATCCGAACGGAACGGATTCGAACTTCTCCTAGAAAAGTTTCCGGTGCGAAATTCAAAAAAATGAGTAATTCAAAGGAAAAATGAATTTGAGGCATGCGCCGGACTGAAGAGACTGATTCCTTTCTCCGGGACCATTTCTTTGTTTGCGTCAGAGAATCCCGCACCCTGTTTGCAATCAATGCAAATTAACATTGCTCAAGACCCCGAGAAGGCCCTGATAGAAGTGGGACCGTCTCTTCTGAGCTTTGAAGTCCCTTTTCCATTTCCGTAATTCCTTTACGACAAAATCCCCTGCTAATCCCCCAGCACGCAGTTGTCCAACCTGGGTTTTTAGATAGTGGTTGATTGCCCTGGATTCGTAACTACTACCCTCGCCCCCCCAACATCTTTTTATTACGATTCGCTCATTTTGAAGGTTCGTTCTGCTTTTGGTCTTCAAGAAATTCAGAATATTTCTGAATTCCCGTTTTTGCGCTGGGTCAAGCGTGTCCCCCTCCAGAAAATCCGTAATGGGATCGTCCTGAGCAGGCGGGGCGTCCTGAGCAGGTGGGGGTCCAGAATCAATTCCAAAGTCCAGTGCCAACTTCATGATCAAAATCAACTATCACCTTCTCGGGACTCGACCTGGAACTTCTTTCACTTTAATATGCCTCGTTCAATGAGAAAGCATCTGATCGAAGAGCAGCACTAAAGAAGCACGCTAGACTTCCTACTTTTGGGGTTTTTAAGGTGACCGATGCCTTTCAAAAGTGTGCTTTGGGCCCATCCTTAGTACTTGACGCAGAATGGAGCTAGTTATCCATTTTCAAAAGCGGATTCGGTGGTTCAAGAAGTAGAATTATGCATAGATTGCCGGAAGAAAGACGAATAAAGACGAATGGAAAGGCCTGTGGACATGACCAAAACAAGGGCTAGTAGCACTTTTCTCAGGAATTGCCCCTGCAGACGGAGGACAAAGGGTTTTCATCTCGCGAAGAATCAGCAGTTGTGTTGTATATTGACTAAGCTAAATACCATTTTCACTACTTTTGGCCACAGGCGAGATAGAGTTTTTTCTTGAAATTGAGTTCGGACCGATTACTCATAGAAAATGACTACAAAGCAAGGCGAAAGCATGGAGAATTCCATACTGACGAGAAGGTATTAGTTAGTGGGTGCAAACGAGCTTTTCCAACCAAGCTAGCGTGTGATTGCGATGAAATACTTTTGGGCGGGGCATTACCGATACTAAGATGAAATTCGAAATGAGAAAGGGCTTCGAGCCTCATGCTTTCCTGTTTTATTTGGTTGGGAAATGGCTCTTTCCTGATCTCTTTTTGAAATAATTCTATCTCTGTTTGCTAAGTATGTCAATTTCTCCTTAGTAACAAGGCCAAAACCGGGGTTTTACAAGTTTTGACTCATTTTTGACCCGATCATCCCGATCGTGCCGCCGTGGAGTCTTATCTTTGTCTGGCTCCGATCTCTGGAAGCGATTAAACTTCTTCTGCGGGTTATTCTTCTACTGCTTATTGCCGGACCCTTCTTTCCTCTTATACGGATTGGGAAAGTATTTCTATTAGACGTATATTCTTAAACACATGACACCTTAGGCGCACACTTTATTCGGACAGTGGGGCACGATGCTCTAAAAGAACTTATTGAAAAAAAACATAGCGGTAACGGCTGTTTTAGAAAGCACCTCTTCCTTTCCTGAAACTCAAACAACCTACTAGGCTACTAAAAGGCTAATCCAGACGAAGAAGATAGCGAGAAAACGACTCCTCAAGCCGAAGTAAGGGCGGGACCATCTTCTTTTCTGACCGTTTGGAGCTGCGGCCTAAACCTTCCTGTAATCCCTGGAGCTTCGTCAGAGCCTTTTCCTTCCCCACAGGCCAGAGCTCAATTTACCTTCGCCACAGCTCTAAAATAAGGAGAATCAGCTCAAGATAAAAGGGCTCGCACTCAATTGATCCGGGTCAACACTTCCTGTATCTGGTTTCGGCTTGATTTTGACTCCTTGTAGGGGCTCATGACAGTCCTGTAGGGGATCCAAAGGCTTTCGAGCAGTAGCGGCAGCGGGGCGGGAGAGTTGGTTATTCAATTGATCCTCTGATGTTGGCCCTTCTGCATCATCCAGCAAGGCTCGGAAGTCTGAGCTATTAAGGTGCGGTTGACGGATAAGAGGCCTTCTATATGTTAAGGGAGAGAGGGGAGAGTCATTCCAGAGTTGGGTGGGAATCGTTGATAGAAATTTGGATTTTCCCTGAGGTACGATAGCGTCTGAACTAAAGAAAGGGAATATGGAAAGTGAATGTGGTAAAGGATACCAAGAGTAGGTTCCCTGAATGATTTTTAGGCGTATTTTCTTTGAACAAATAAATCTATAAAGAAAATAGGATGGATCTTCCACCTATGCTATGAGTGAATCTTATCATCACTGGCGAGTGGTATCGTATCACCGTCTTCGTCCTGAAAACATCTGCAGAGCTAAGCCAGTGTAGGCTTTGACACTACTTATATTCGCTACAAGTATTACACTCGCTTCGCTACACTCTTCTCTTATGCTTCGCGCTTCGCATAGGCTAAATAAGCCGCTCATCCCTGGCGAATCCTACCCACATAGGAATGCGGAACCATCGGGGAAAGGCAAAACATATTCAATCCCAGGAGAGAAGTCACTGGTTCGATAGGACCAGGGAGAGGACCCTGATCACCTTGCCAACGAATTCAAGGCCTTAGGAAAATCATCCTACAATGGACCGTAGGGACTGAGAACGAAGAAGACATAAAAATAAGGTTAGGGGGGATAAAAAGAAAACCTCCTCCCATTCAAAGTCGTCTTCAAGTACCTTTTTGATTCTTTACCGAGTATGGATGGATCAACTATAGGTTCGAGTTTAGCCAAGATACGTACACGGCTAAGTGTATGAAAATCCAAGAGAGAATCAGAAAATCTAAAAGCTAGGAAGGAGAAGACCGGGTGATTGAATATGACTTGCTAACAGATCCTACTCTTCCTTAAGCGCTAGTTCTATTCACGATGGTTCAGTTTCGAGAGCAGCTAAAGTAGTTACCTAATAAGATAGATGAATATTCCACGATCTACGATTATAAAAATCTTCTTATAGAAGTCTAGTTCTTTCTTCTTTTAGAAAAGGAAGTCTTGCTCTCCTTTCTTGCCGCTACTTGCGTTGCGAGCCAATCTTCAAACTGTTACGGAGAAGTCGTTTACTGATTAGCTGCTTGAACGTGGAAATATTTCGGCATATCTGCTCTTAGGTTAGTACGAGAACTCGACTCTACTCGTGCTATAGTCGAGGATGTACTTATACTACTCTAAAGAGGGATCAATTAATGGGGTGCATTTTTCTTAGGGCAATTCTAGGCAAGACCTTGAATCACAGGGTTTGTTCCTGGCAACCCAGCATTCTTTATCTTGGCGTAGATTGGTGTGATGGGACGGATGCCGTGAAAAAGCTTTTTTCTTTGACCGGAATCAACAGGTGTGAACCCATCTAGGATGAGTCAAACATAGGGGGAAGGGCCTCCTGGCAATATCCGGCATACTAGTAATCGATTATTTGGCCTTTTGCGATCGAACAACCTATGAACAGTTGTAGCCTACATAACCTACCTACCCAGACCAAGGGAAGAAGGTATCAGATCACTGTAGTTCTAGACCCCTTTTTTCAAATAAAGGAAGTGACAACGTTTGCCCGAAGAGGTTGAATCAATAGTAAGAAGATACCACCCAGGCACAGAATCCGAAATAACAATCAGGAATAGGACTAGGAGAATGAGGTCTAATTTACGGAGTCAAGCTGTAATTGGGCTTAGTGCTCCGATTGCGCCTTAGGACTAGGACTGATAGGTAAATGCCCCTTACTCAACCAATGAAGGCGGGTAGGGCTTTTCTTTCTTTTGTTTAGGATTGGCAAGAGGATGGCTGCCTCGGCTTCAAAGCTGTTAGAGAATGCGCTCTTATCACTACAGGGACGCGAGAGAAATTCCTCGAAGGTAGTATTAAAGGGATGGGGCATTACCGGTGTTAGCGACGAAGGGATTGTTTGCAAGAGAAGGTTGCCCTGTTAAGATACGAACAGGGGGCATGCCACGCATAATAGTAAAAAAAGGGCAGAGAAGAGGATTGAGGGACAGAAGGAGCTGGAGGCCAACAAGGAATAGAAGAAGCTGTTCCACTCGTAGCTCTTCTTCTTTTTTTAAAGCTTAACTCACATTTCGGGAGCGGATGCTGCTCGAGCTAAAGATATGCCCCCAACTCTTGAACAGCTCTCACTTGCCTTGGCCGATAGCTTAGATGACCGACCGTTAGGCATGGTTACCAATGATTTCACAGTATATATCTTGTTTGGTGAGCCAACCGGCTTCACCCGAGGATGAAGGTAGTAGAACAAAGAGGAGCCGCATCTTTTCCTGGCCGGAGAGGAATCAAGGTCCATCTCATTAAGGCCGAACATTTAGTCTCGTTCCCGATAACAATAGGGAACATCTGGTCTTGTTTGGTTTTTCTTTCAAGGATTTTTTCTTTCTTGCAATTCTGCGAACTTTGAATGCATCATTTCCTCCATTTCTCGGAACTTATCGCGGAATCTAGGCCCACTAGGACTCGGCGGGATTTCTGGTAAATCAAGCTCTCTCAGGGGTGGAAGCCAGCCCCCACTACTCGATGTTATCACTCTGCAGGATTCGACAATGGATTTGTCTTCCTCAGTCTCTTCGAACTTTTCCAATCCTGCTATTTTCCCCAAGTCTTCTTGAGTAATATGATCCCTGAGGGTCAATCCTTTCCCTTCCCCCCTTTGCCCTTTCAAATGAAAAAGAACTACCAATGCAAAAAAATGAAATGAAATGAACAATTGCTACTTCTTTATTAAATTACACCGAAAAGAAAGTCTGTAAAAAACAAGAGCCAACCTAAAACTTAACTACCCCTTGCCCTCCCACTGAACCCTTCTTTCTATCCAAAAAAAGGAAGAGCGCACCAAAAAAAAAAAGAATCCAGAAAAAACTCCGCAACTTAAGCTCTCATTGCAGCGGCACCTGTTAAAGTGGCGGCAAGAAAGAAAAGACCAAAAAGAAGGTTTTTTTAATACCTCTGACGAACCGAACCAAGCAGTCTGATCATCCTTGCCCGTCCCCCTCTTCTGTCAACCGTTGAAAGAGCATAGCCCAGGAATGAACCATATCGATCCAAGGTTGCAAGGAAAGAAGAAAGGTAAACCAGACCATAGGAATCTTCTGATGAAGTCAATCAGAGAGGACGGTTAGGTTCTTTGTTGCCTCATCTGCTTAGCTTATAGAATTACACGGTTTATCACGATAGACATTCCAATCAATGGTTGGACGATCAATACCATCGAACTATTCCATTCCACTGCTGAATGACGGAAACGGAAGCTTTTTCTTACTGATGGACTGATCCTGGGAGTTCAGACTGACGGTTAGATGGTTGTTCGCTTGTGTGCTTATTTTCCTTCCCCACTCAAAAACAAGTGTTACAGAATGTTCTTCAATTCAAATAGGTATGATCCCGTCCATCCTTCCAGAGCTAGGCACCTGCTTCAGAATGAGAATCTTCGACAGAGATCGTTCCTTCAGTTTAGCAATCAATTAGATCCATACTGACTTAGCTTGAAGCATGGCTTGCCGTTTCGAGGCTCGATGCTACTCTTGGGAACATTATTGATACATCGACTTTCAAGCATCTCGTAGTTGAGCGGTACTGCCATCAACAGTACCAAGATGGAAAGGGACTGCTGAACATGGATAGAACGAGAGTCGAACTCGCATGTCTCTCTTTTCCTGTTAGTTAGGAAAGAAAGCCGATATAAACAGCTCCATATTAGCGAATTGCCTCTGACTACTCTTCCCAGGCTGGTCAAACTATAGGATTCCCATTCACTTAGTAAACTTATTGGACAGACGGGTCAACCACTTGACCGAGGGGAGTAAGGTTCGTCACCACAGTCCCGATAGAAGGTCGAGTTTAAAAACAAACCGAAGACAAAGCAACGAATGAAAGGAAGGACGGCTCGCTTCGCTTTACAACCAGGGCGGGTCTCGCTGCCGGATCAATGCGCAGGACGCACGATCTACAAACAACAATAGAGAGAGCCAACCAAGAACGAAAGAACCTGGAAACAAACCCGCGAGCGAATACCAAACAGAGTAAGAAGGAGGAAGGGCCGAAGGCGGCTTACTAAGCGAGAAGGCTCCAAGCAATAACGCATTAGAAGGGAGCTTGCTGCTTTGCAACCTAAGCGGTATAGCTAAGCTTACTCATCAAGGGCCGATAGATAGAGCTGCTCTTGTTGCTAATGGAGAAAGATTGGAGTGAAGTTTAGTATGCTTTCTAAGATCAGAGGAGGAAAAGAATGAAGGTGTGGGCGGGAAGGAGGAGGCAAGGCCCCCTCAATGTGTATTCGACTACTCATTACGGAACCACCGATTGATCCGATTAGACTTCCCGCGGGGTAGCGCGGGGAACTTGCTGAATCAACTCCTTGGAATCGGAGGCCTGACTGAGGGTCAATCCAATGGTAACCTCAACCTAGGAATGCCTGTTTCACTTCCTTGACAGAGCCAACTGAGATGCTCTGTCTCGATGTTGACCTAACATGGATTGATTCTAAATTATGAATCCAAAATCCTGATCTCGCAAAGGATCCGCAATAGCTGTGTGTACTCGAGGACTCTTAGGGAAAGAAAAGCACTTTTCTCTCTCAGCAGTTAGACCGGCTATGGGTGGGTTGGTTATATACTGCGCCTTCCTTCTTCGAACCTTTTGGTATGTATTGCCCCCTAACTATAGATCAGATCCACCGGACCAGAAACTCAATTCCGCACTGCTGCTGAGTCGTCGGACTTATCCACCTCAGGGATTCGTGGAATTTCCGTTTTTGAATTGCGTTGGGGGAAATCTACCAAAGCTAGGCAGATAGATAGACTCCTTTCCCGCTGCTAAGGGAGAGCAAGAAACTAAATCAAATGATTGTTTTTTTTCACCAGCGCCCTTTTTTTGCGGGTACTAAGAGTCCTCTCACTACCAACCAGCAGACATCATCATCTGGCTGGGTCTTGCCGGTATCAACAACGAGAAAGAAGAACCAAATGGAAACAGCAACTAACTATGGCTCTTGGCCCAGACAACGTCCTAGGCGTAGGGGAGATCAAAACAAGAAGTCACGCCTAGACGACGACGCCCGTCCTGGGCTGCAGTAAGTAGATCGAGAGGTCGTTCCGCCCCTTGTCCCCGAAGATGGGTAATATGTTCTCATACAATGTTGCTCCAACTTTTTTCTAGAGGGCCTAGCTGGCGAGCGATCCCAGTCCGCGGCAGAGAACAAGACAGCAAGCGAGCGTACCTTTGTTCGCTTCTTTTCCACCAAGCACAGAAGTTTAAGGAGAACTGTAGGTCGGTGGCTACCTAAGGAAACTCCGATTCGATCCGCCCCCCCGGCTGGGAGGCATCTACCTCATCCCGATCACAAGGAGAGGTTCACCATGATGGGGGGTCAGGTACTTTAATTCTTTGCGTTCCGGAAAGAATGAAATGCATAGGGGACCATCCTTTTTTTTGCGGCATGCTCTCTGATTTACGGATTCGCAGGGGGCCGAGGGCCAACCTTAGTTGACTGACAATGACAAAGGCTTGCGAAACAAAGTAGCGCCTTTGAAATGGAATCTTAATTAACTATCAGTGGTGCGAAGCAGCTTAGCCCCGGGGAGCTAAAGGTTATACCTTTGTAAGCGAACTGTGGTTCTTCTATGTAGGGTATTCCTCCTTTACTCTCTTAATTAACGTCGAGCTAAGTGACTTTGTGTAGCGTAGTAGAATGAAGGCTACGTACGCACCGACACTCTCTTATCCCTAAGCCTCTTCGCTAACTCGCTCGCCTACAAAAATGAGTAGGCGAGGCTAGGCAAACTCAGCCGCTGACTTTGACTGTACTGTAGTAGACTTTCTAGCCTTTTATTTTAGAACCCTTTCTCATGTTCTTTCATCCATCAAGTAGGCGAACCGTCAGGTCCTTAGTAGCGTTGACAAAGAAGAAGAGCCGGTGAAAAAAAAAAAAAAAGAAAGCTAGAATTTCCAATAGTGAGACCAGCTTGACAAGCTACCTTTCCTCTTGATATGAGGTGCGAAGAGAAACATCTCTTTTTTATGACTTCCACTTCTCGATCCCGGCCCGGAAAAGTGACCGACCCCTTGATGAATGAAAGAAAGGGTTTATGAGCCCTAGCCCTGTAAGCCCACACCTGTGTAGAGTAGATCGTTCAACACCTGCGGCACAAACCCATTTTTGACCAATTGGTCCGTATATCATAGGCGACCGAACGGCCGCCCCCCGTCTTACTAGACCAACCTGCTATAATTATTCCATAAACACCTAGCGAAGATATGGCAAACAAATAAAGTAGCCCTATGTTCGGATCTGACAATACCATACCATAATCAAAAGGTACAACGGCCCAAGCGACCAGACTTAACATAAATGTAGCCACTGGAGCCATTCTAAAAAGGGAGAAATTAGCACTACTTGGTGAAATAGGTTCTTTTAGAATCAATTTCAAACCATCTGCTAGAGGTTGTAACAATCCGAACGATCCCACTACATCAGGACCCTTTCGACGTTGCACAAAAGCCATTACTTTACGTTCAGCTAGCACTAAAAAGGCTACTCCTAGTAGAAGTGGTAGAATTAAACAAAGTATTTCCGCTGGAACAGCTATGTACGTTTTCGATTTTCTATTCACTCATGATCGGGCCTGACCTGGTCGACCCGATCAAACTATTTCACTTATGATCTGGCCTGGTTGACCCAATCATGATATTGAAGGATGGGACCTTTTATCGAAAAACTCCGGATCCCGAGAAGTTTTGAAGATGGTGCTCCTGTTACGTTACTTCGAATGGAATCCTCACTTGACTAAGCATAAGCGAAAACGTGGCTGAGAGTAAGCAATCCCCTTTCCTAGTGGTTGAGTCATGATCAGAAATATTGCGAAAGAAAGTGAAATGTCCTATCGTCGTCCCAATTTGGGTAATCCACGATGTCTCCATTTTATGTATCCATCTTGACTCGTTTTCGGTGTATCGATAGTTCGTTGTATTACACTTTGAACTAACCTAGAGGCCGTGCTTAGGCGAAAATCGATATCAGTGAAGTAATCCCGGAACTCTAGAAATCGTGAAGAATTTCTTCCATTTTTTTTAATATCGCGAATATAGTGGAAAAAACTCTAGAACATTCCTTTGAATGGAATTGTTCATTGGGTTCGACTTGTTGTTCGACAAAATAGAAAGCTGTCTCTCGTATGTTATTGTAAGGTGATTCATTCAGAATATTTCTTATGTGCGGTTTCAAGATGCTAAAAAAGTAGATTTGGTAATCGGCTTTTGAGCTCCATTATGTGGACTTCATCAATTTTTGAATTATGGACTTGGCGGTAGTGGTCAATACTAACTGCACCGTCTAAATGCTCCCTGACCAAGTTTGCGTACTCGTCAGGGTTGAGTTGAGGGGGCAGCCCGTGCGCTAATTGGGCTTCGAGGTGGCTATACGCGAAAAAAGCTCGCTTTCTACTGAGGCCTGTTCTGTCCTAAACTGTTCCAGAATGTTATTTGTTTCATAGGAAGATTCCAAAAGCACATTGATGCCGAAAGAATCTTCGGAACCGGTGGAGAGGCTATTCTGATTGAAGGCTAGACAAATAACATGACTGAGGTATGTAAATAAAACCTGTGAAATAGCTATATAATATGATCTAAATATAGAAGAATACCAAAGATAATGGATTGCAAAATAAGCTTTTTAGCTTTCTTTTTCTTTTGTGCGCGCTTTTCGCCTGCCTTCCCGACCGCGGATAGGCTACGGGGCTTTGCACTTCGGCCCCATTGTGTGAATACCACATCAAGGTGACAGGATTCGAACCTATGGCCCTCTGTACCCAAAACAGATGCGCTGACCAGACTGCGCTACACCTCGTCTCCCCCTCAGAACATATGGATCTACCCGATCCATAAAGAAAAGAACCACCGCTTTTAGGAAATTTTGACAATTCTCTTTCACTTGCATT
>NC_036024.1:297500-300000 GCF_018294505.1 Triticum aestivum | reverse complement strand
ACACCCACACCTAGCCCTTGGATGAAGTAGGGCAGCAGCTAATGGGTCAAGTTTTGATACTGGTTCCTCAAAACAGCTTTTTTACTCTATGGGACATTTATGGAATTTCTTCCATCGGCAAGAGTACCTTTGTTTCTCAACTTTAATGATTTTTTAGTCTCTCGATACTAACTAATTAGTTAGGGGAGGTGCTTACTTTTTTAGTTAAGGATCCAAAGAAACAGGTCTGGGGTATCACAAGATGAAAGCGGAATGCCTGAAGCATAGAGAAGTGAAGTACAGTATGAATAAGGAATGGTGGCACACTGGCGAATGCAAACTCTCAGCTGATAGGGAAGAGGGGGGCGGCTAGCTAGGGCTTACCTCTGACTCCCTTTTACTCCAGCATCTCAAATAATACTATAAAATATGTGCTTGCAATAAACAGAAGCTAAAGGAAGAAAAGCAATAAAACTAATTCACTTGCTTCTTGGGATCGATAAATGGCTTTTTTTCATTTGGGACTGCCCTCTTCCAAGAGTTCATCCACGAAAGGAATGGGATATTTTTATTAATGGTAAGGCTATTTAGTTTCCTGTAGTCTATACACAATCGCCAACTCCCACCCATCCTACCTACAGGTACAGGACTTGAAAAGGGCAAAGGGCTTGAGCTTGGCCTAATCACAGCAGCTGCTAGCATTTCATCGACCAACTTTTCAATGGCTGCCTTTTGATCGTGCGAGTATCTATACGGCCTGAGATTAATCGGCTCAGCTCCCTCCAGAAGAGGTATTACATGATCATGGGTCTGGTGGTAACTCTTTTGGCTCATTGAAAATGTCAGAGTCTCGGGTAAGTAACTTATTCATACTGTTAGGTATTCTGGTTTCTTTGCTGGTGGCATTCACTGGAAAAGCTTGCACGAGCATACAAATCTCTCCTTGTTGTAACTGCACCCTTCCTCTTTCTACTGACCTCCTTGTCTGATCCTGAATTCCCTTTCAAACTACTTTCTTGCCTTCCTTGACCAATGTTATGGATGGTGCACTGGTTGATAAAATAATTGGCCCTTCCTTCTTATAGCAACAAAATCAAATCTCCCCCTCATACGAACCTACCTCCATGACTTTCATGTCAAACTGAAACTCCTTCCCTTGCATTACCCATAGCATGCCATCACATTTGTGCTCACAATACATCTTAGCGCCATTTGCTACTGTGATTTCCATAGGTTTATACGGAGTTGAGTCGTAACCAGCCCGCTTCACAATCTTTGGGGTCTACAAAACAGTGCGTGCTGCCACTATCAACCAAGGCAATCACTGGCACTCCGTTTACCTGGTATCTCTGTCCATAGTCGTCTCCTATTTTGGAAGACTTAGACTTGCGACACAGCAGCAATATTATTCAAATAACATGTCATTCAAACGCAGCGCGCCTTGTTAATTGCTCGTCACGTAAGTGAATTTACGAATAGGGAGCCCAGGTGCCCAACAAGTGAACTATTTCCTCCTCCAGGATTGTTGCTTTCCTTCTATAGCCTCACGTATGAAAAACGTGTGCCTTATAGAGGGCTAGGCCACAAATACATAGCATAGATAACAAGGGTTTCGCCAAAGTAGACGCTCAAGCGAAACATTCCACTTATCGAAGAAGGGATACAGGTATTTCAAGTTCAAGAAGTAGGCATTGATCCCAAAGAATGTAGTGAAAATCTAGGCTAGGAGGAATGCGTCAGAGCCGAGGTCAGGCAAAAGGTTGCTGGATCTTTATGTTGGCCGGAAGTTATTTCTTTTCAATGAGGTTCAATGTTCTCTAGATTGCTTAGAAGTAGCCTGCCTTACTCGAGCCAACTAGGATCAGAAGGTGTTGATAGGGCTAGACTTTCTCTCATGGGCGTGACCATATTAAATAAAGGGTCTTTTCATCGCTTTGGCCTGGAGCCGAGTAAGTAAGGACTTTGCCAGGTTTGAACTCCAAAGTCATTTACGCCCAGTATTTCCTTTGATTCTTATAGCCTTCGTGTCAAGGAGCGATGCGAGCGGTCCAATTGCACATCAATAGCAGCTGCTTTTATCTCCGCATTCACTAAACGAAATGCTGAACCCATGTTGGTAATTCCCTCTGTGCTCTACTGTCTTGAACTATTTTCTTTAGTTGACATGGAGGCTTTAGTGCCACGTTCAAGCTAAAAGCTGTGAAAGCAAGTCAAGCAGTGCCAGATGATGATAAAATAGCGGCGCATCCTTCTTTTGAAAAGTGACCAAACGGGACTTTTCAGCATAGTATCAGATGCCTTATTTTGTTAGTTAGGATCTCCTTCTCACTCCAAAGTATGGTTGGTGTATACTCGGCCTTTCCCACTGTAGTTTGGAGCTCACCCTTTATTTACACCGACCCAATCTACAATCAACAAAATGTAATTTTATAAGAAAGAAATCAAGCGAAAGCTAACTGTCAGCTATAAATAAATGCTTTTGCTTTCTATCCAGCAGCTGATGCTTTATGTAGTAAAGAAG
>NC_036024.1:265000-292500 GCF_018294505.1 Triticum aestivum | reverse complement strand
GCCATTGCTATGAAAGAGCTGCAAGAGAGAAAGCAGTTGCGGGTGGATGATGTCCCAGAAGGCTTGGATTGCACAGATTCTACCAGAGGATGTTGAGATGCTCCCATTGCAACTCACTGATGGAGAAGAACTGGAGAGCTCAGCTAGAGCTGGAGGAGGTGGTAGTACCTGTTCCCTACTGGTACCAGTGGTGGCTTGATCACTTCAAATTGGAGGGACTATTGGGCCAAATTCCCATACTGTAAAAAAAGGTTTTCTTTTCATATATATCGGAGGTTTTGTGTGCAGAGGCCGCCAGGTTGAAGTTGGATGTTGCTTTTGTAGTTCCCAGTGAAGGATGATGCTGGGTCTATGATGCATTTTATTTGGATTTTGGCTGATAGTTTTCGATGAAGCCACAGATACTACTCTTGTCTGAGACCTGTTGGCTTCATCCAGAGGGAGATGTGTTCTAGGGTGCCAAAGTACTCTTCAGCTGAAGAACTCTCTTTGGGACAAGGGCATCATCAAAGCAAAGAAATCAGAAGAAGAAGCAGTCAGTAATGCAATGCGAGACAAGTGTCATGTAGCAAGGTGCCCGGAATCTATCGTATATCGTATATAGGGATTTTGGATTGCGATTTCCTTTTGGGGATCAGGCCGATTTGATGACAGGAATTTCCTTGTTTGTTGCAGCCTAAGATTGGGATTGGCCTACTCTTCTTCTATAACCGGGATCTTACGACTCTCGTGCTTAATAAGTTGGCACCTCGCATCCTGCCAAAACCTAATCCTCTTATTCTCTAGCTAGAGTTGGGCTCCTTAAGAAGATATGATACTTCTACTTTTGACACCCTTTTTTTCCTATTTTTAAACTCCAATTGATAAAGCCACCTGGCGAGTAGGAATAGTTTCGAGTTTCTGGTCTGTTTTCTTTTGAGAATCAAACCTCTAATGGGTTTTTGCTACCAGGAGAAGGGAATGGCCATGTTGATGGGGTCTATCTAAATAGAGAGGAACCTACAGGGCTGATTACTCGATCACTCCATTGTGATGACAATCACACCCATATTCTTTATTATTTCTAAATATAGATAACTGCCATCTCCCGGCATAAGAAGGAGTGACCCTAACGACAGCCCCTATAATAGTAGACAACACGTTTTAAATCAGACTGGACTGAACGAAGAAAGATCTTTCCACACAAGAGTGGAAGGGATCCTTTAGAAATAGTTCTTAGCTCCAATCAAGCTTTCTCTGCTGTCTAGGATCGTTAGTGCTATAGTGGAGACACTTTTCTCAAATAAGAATGGTGGTCACATTCCCTTTCTGGTGGTAGTCATTGAGGATCTCAAAAACAGGGATCGCAAAAACGTGTCAATAATGACAACGCTGGGCGAAAAGGCTAAAGAAGAAAAACCTGTAGATTTGAATGCCACTTCCTTTGCTAAGATAGCTAGATTTGGATGTCCATTCCATAAGGTATAGCTGCATCTGACACTGAGTAGAAGTTACTAGCAGGATAGACAGGAAGCTCTGAAGGATGTACAATGCTTGGAGGGACAGAAGTTTCCAGAGAAATGGTCTCTTTTGATGGGCATTTGTAGATGATGGTTGATACTGCAAACAATGCCTTCTTGACAGCTCTAGCATCACCAGTTATCTATTAAGCATAAAGATACATTAAAGATAACAATTAGCGGAATATAAGAAACAAAGAATAGATATTGAATAAAGAAAAAAAAGAGCAGAGCCTCATAACCGTCCTAATAGAGATAATACCACGTTCGTCTTGTTCTTTACGCCGATCCAACTCGTGCTTTTTAGGATGGATTTCACACGGAATCAAGGGAGGTGCGGGATACGACCCATATCACATTCCTGTGCCATAGCTTGCAAAATCAAATAAATCTATCGAAGCTAGGGTGCCAGGCCTATAAGAATCAGAAGAACAATCCACACTAATGTAACCGTAAAGAAATGGCGGCTCTAACATAGATTTTTCTCAATATGTCATGTTGTTGAAAAATCCTGTGGTAGCATGGGATGATCGGCACTTTAGTTTTAGTTATTGATTTACGCATCACGCATTAACTAATATTTATGGGGCTGGAGACTTCGCTAAAGCATGCACATAAATAGATGAATGAGAGATTACAAGGCAAGGAGATACAGATCTGGGGGTTGACTCAGAACTTGTACATAGGTCAGCTCACTAATGCTTAATAACCAATAAATAGTCAATCAAGAGATATGCACCAGCAAACAACATTATACTGAAATAGTGTATTAGGCGGCAAATGGCACAGAAGAGTTTAGACGATAGATTCTCTACAACAGGTAGGGATCGGGGGTTATACGCTCTTTTCTATAAACAAAGTAGGCTTGTGATTGTCCGCATCCATCACTCAATCATGCAATTCAAAGAAATGGTTTACTTATCTTCTTCTAAAGGATGGAATTGCTAGATTGTCAGTAATATCAATTGAGGAAGAAGCTAGTCCCACTTAAATTCGAAAAGAAGACCTCTATTGTGACAGAAGATTCCTCGCCCACAGCATCTCACTTATTGATTGTGACATAGCTCTCTATCTCCGCTCATAAGAAGATAGCGTTTCATTCACTCGCTCTAGAAACCATAGGAGCTACTATTCCACAGTTTATTAAGAATGGGCACTCACTGGATTCAGGCTTCCACCGTTCTAGCTTCTCTTCGTAGTTCACTAGAATGTATCGAGCATGTTTATCCGGATCAGGAGGCTTTACATAAATTGCTACGATTGCCAAGTCGAAAAAGAACTGGGCATGAAAGTGAAAGTGGAAAGAGAAGGGAGCGTGATTTGTTTCAAGAATTGGATGCCCTTGTTAAGGAAATCTAGTATAAAAGGAGAAATTGGGCCTATTTATAACTTTTGGTACCTAACCACCTGAACTGGGAATAATGGCTAAAGATTGAAGGTTCTAAGCCATGTATCAGAGCCGGTTATTTGAGTATCGATGCTGTTGGAGTCTAGCTTCCGACCAATCCACTTCACTTCGGAGGACATAACAGCTTAAGAAGAAATCGAGATCAGGCCCGTGGAAAGCACACACACACGCCTGGGGAATGAATCCACTTTTGCATTCTCAATACTAGGGGGGGCTTCTCCGATCGATTGCTTTAACTGTTATTCCCCAGATTGGCGAAATGACCTTTCGTCTTGCTTCCGTAAAATAATAAAATGTGCTTTCGCCAGAAGAAGAAAAAAGAAGATAGCTCAGTAAATGGCATTCAAGTAAAGTCGAGAAAGAGGCCTTGCTTTCGCACAGGAAGGAAAGAATTGACTCGGGTAAGTAAGCCCTATTGGGGGATTAAGGGCTCGAGTACGATTAGAGCGCCTTTTTTTCTGCTGCGCAGGCTGACCATTTTAAATAGGGGGAAACAGGAGACTGTAGAAGATGAATATGGCTAGTCTACTGCTACTGTTTGATTGGCAATCCTTAGACTATAGGGATGAAGCAAAGGAGCATAACCTACCTGCAACTATGCTTTAAAGCAAAGAAATCTATCGAAATTCTCATTCCAGTCTGAGGGGATATCTGAAGCTACCGATCCGGGATCTCACTCAAATCCAAACCTAGCACTTTTGTATTTATTGCTTCTCCTTTTAGAAGGTCCGTAGCCGAGTAGAAGAGAAGAAAAGAGATTTCCTTATCTGCATGCCAGCTTTCATTCCTACTTTTGATGAAAGAAAGGTCAGTTGCTGCCGACAAGTCGACTAAACTTTCACAACTGTCACCTATCTTTAAGCACCTTCTAGGCCGCTTCCCAACCTAATGCATTCAAGTCTGCCTTCGGTACTGGTACTTCGGAATCAAGGGCCCAACAAGCGATATCAGGAGTCTTTGGCCGAAGAACTCGCGGATAAGAAGGTTATTCCATAACTATATAAAATCCATAGTCACGCTCAGCATGCGAAAGCTTGTAAAAATGACATCCCCTGCGAAAACCAATAGGATTTGTTGGGCCATCGAACACTAGTTTCTGGTTTCTCAAGACCTTGAGGCAAGGGCAGTTACGCAACATTTTCTCAATATTGAATGTGCATTTTTCCCGAATTTTTTCGATTCCACTTCTGTATCAGAAATTAGTGTCAAGGGATGGAGTTCCTGTTTCGTTAACTAAGTCTCGCGTTGTTTGCTTGAGGAAGGGACGGCCGTAGCTCAATTTCCATTGCTAATCTTACATGTTCCCACGAACAATAAAGAAAAGAAGAAAAGGCTATTCCTTAGACACAGAGGTGGGATTAAGGCGTCATGCGGAACTCCAACAACATAGACCAGATGACTTATTTATTGAAAATAGGTTTAGGAGCCTGATCCTGGAGCTGAGCAAGCATGGGCGCGATCCACATCGAGTGGAACTACTATCACTATATCTGTGGAAGGAAGGTGGAACCTTCACCGAATCATAGTTAGGTGGCACCCATTCCGCAGTGGGCCGACGTCACACTGCCGCTTCAATAGCTAGCGGGTAATAATCAGAAAGTGAATCATCAACCACTCATTTAGAAGCCGCTCATGCAACAACGTTTAAGTAAATCCTTCCGCCCTTATTTTCTTTAGTCTAGTTGTTGGAGGAAATGCGCCTTGAACACATTACGTATACTAGCTGAGCTTTGTCCCTAATCGTGACTAGTTGTTATTAGTTTCGATCAAATTTCCCCCCAGCCGGCAATGCCTCAGCTTCTAAAAATCTAGGAAGCTCTGAAAAAAAGTCATCATTATGAAAAGATACTAGCGCTACTAATAAGGGAAGCGACTTTTTTCTAAGAAAGGAATAAAGCAGAAAACTAAAGAAAGAGATCTTAAGTGGGTCCCGCGAGTAGTTTGTCTTGTTTCAGTCCGTACAAGAAGATACTTTCAGGGTTGCCCAAGAAGGGACGGGCCTATCTATTGGTGGTACTAGTTCCGCGGGAGGGGCAGGATTTCGGTGCCGTCAGCATGGGTCCGGCTATCGATCACAAGGGTCTAGATACGGGTCTCGAACGGAAAAGTATGCTACATATTGCTCTGCTCCAGTTCCCTCTGCTTACACCTGGTCAATTCGTTGATCGCCCCTTTTATTTCTGATTTTCAAAAGGGCCCCGCTCTCGTCTCTGCTGACGAAGCCTTTATCTCTGTCTCTGTTATCCTCGTACCTGCTGATCTCTTCGACTGATAGAGTCTATGCTATTGGTGAAGCTGGTTCTACCTCAACAACAGGATCTGCAAATGGATTTTCAACTAACAGCCTCTGCTTCAATTTGTGATGAAAGGTCGACTAGTTTTCACCGAATCTTCAATTACGCACCGGTAACTTTTTTCCATTTCCGAGGTCCAGAGGGGAAGACGAAGTACAGCCTAGTTCAGAGAGTCACGATTGAATCCAGGTTAATTCAGCAGCAGCTAGAGCAATACTCCGATATTGATTTGATTCTCCGCTACCCACCAAGGTAGAAGACTGCTTGATCCGCAAAAGAAGTATGCTTTATTTGCTTATAGAACAAAAGTATACGCTTTTTCAGGGAAAGATAGATGGAATAGGGCATTCAGCAGTTTGAAGAGGTAGCCTTTTTCAGTAGCAGTCTTGTAAGCAAGCGCCGTACGTTCAATCTATACTGGCGAGAGTCTTTCCTCTTATAAAGCCTGAGCGCGTTGCATGACTTAATGCCAGCTCTTTATCATACATCTTCTGTAGAACCAATAAATATAAGGGATATGTGTTAGCACATCTTGTTCGTGCTCTGCACCACGTTTTTCCTGTATACCGGCAGCTAGCATCCCATCAGTAACCTACGGGCGAGATTTCTTGAGGGGGGCTGGCCATGGTTTTTTAACCCACCCTTTCATTCACTTAAGACCCAAAGCAGAAAAGGTTTGCAATCCATATACAGGAATTTGGTTCCACCGAAGTACAAGGACTAAACTGGTCGACTCCACCGCAGGGTGCGAGATGTTGAGCTTCCTCGACGCCTACTCTGGGTATCAGCAAGTCTATATGGCTGAGGAAGACAAAGAAAAAACGAGTTTGATCGCCCCTTCCTTCTGCTACAAGCGGATGCCCTTCGGTTTGATAAATGCCGGCGCCACATTTAAGCGCCTAATGAGCCTCATCCTCAGGTCTCAGTTGGGTCGTAATGCAGAAGTGTACGTTGACGACGCCGTCATCAAAAGCCGCTTGGCAGGGACTCACCCCAAAAACACCTCTTTTTTTGCATCTGCTGAGCAGAACCAATTACCAGATCCTACTTCTAAGCTCTATGCTCTACTTCGGCCTTGCTCTCACTTATGGGTAGGAAGGACAATAAGCAGGAATTCATGTTGGCTAACTATTCTATCCAGGCGGAAGTTGTTTTCATAGGAAAGACGGAAGGTTTTGCGCGTTGGTTGTATCGAATTTCCCTTTCTAATAGCATACACAAATAGATAAGAAAGTTACGACGATGATAAGGTAAATGAAAACCTTTGATTTACCTTACCATCAGTTCTGTCTTATCTCTGTGCCTCCTCTAGCCATTTCATAATTGGATATCGTCATTCAAATCTGTTATGACAACTGTTTGGTAAGCAGGGATTCGAATCAAACAATAAATACCAACTCTAAGTGTGATGGATAGTACCTGGTGCCTAATTTCATGGTATCTTTCTTGGCGCCTACCACAGGAAAACCCCTCCTTCTTTTGGGAGGAAATCAAATGAGTAAAGGTTTCTGCCGACTCCCCTCAAGGAACCACTCACTACTCAACTTGAAACCACGGACCTACCTCCTGCTTTTTACTTTCTTCTTTGTCCCAATTCATATCGAGCATGTCTTTCTCCATCTATAGATAGAGAGAATATAGGATAGGGGCGCTCAAAGCAAATAGGATTCTGTATCTAATACTAATAGGTACTAACCGCATTCAAGATTGACTTGACCTCTTATTTTGGATAGGCAGAAATGCTTACGCCCTAGGGGTTTAAAGGGCCCACTCCCTTTGGTTGACTCATCAGGCTCACCACCTTTTGGAGCTCATCCAACAGTCAGTCTACTTAATCATAATCATAATCAATCCGTTGCTATTGCTATCTATCGCCATACCCACAAGAGGGTAATTTATCCAACTCCCCGTGCGAAAGCAAGTCCCGCGTCAGCAGTGATTCGAGTTGTTCCTTGAGAGCAGGCTTATGGCATTCCAGGTAAACATAACAATATGAGAGAGAACTCCGTTCGGCTTATAAGTACTCGATTGAACCAATTGTTTTTTCATTTCCCAGTAGGTCACCTTGGGCCAGCTGCTGACTTTCTAGAAAGAGACAAGGAAGTCGATTCAACATAAGGGAAGAAAGCATATTTTAGGTTTACTCCTTCCATGTCTAGTAGGAGTGCGTGCTTCTTATTGCCTTTTGAGCAGTAGTTGTATACATTCCTCACTCAGTCTAATTAATTATCTTTCTCCCTACCCAAATACCAAGGGAGGTTTATGAGTCGTATCCTCCTTACGAGATAGCGGAAGTAGCATTAGCGGGAAAAGTAAGCTCCTTTTCAAGCCTTCTCTTTCGTAACCTTTGATTAGTTCCTTAGATGCCCTTAGCAAGAATGATGCAGGAGCAAGAAAGTCTATTTCCTCCGCCTTTCCAGAATATAGCTATTCAAATAGAACAGTATAAAATGCAATCCATAAGTCATGCTGGTCAATCAATGACAATGATAAGCTCTATAAAAAAAAAGAGTCTATTGCTCTTCGACACGTTTTATATCTACTTCAGTCATGCTTTATTGGAGTTATCTGACGCCAAGGAGGAAGGAATAGAGATTAGGATCCTAGCCTTGTTCCGTTTGAAGTTCCTAAGAGAGGTTACAAAAGAAAGGGATGCTCAAACCAAGGATTTGGAGTCTTATTAGTGCATCAATCTACAGAAAGGTAGGGGGGCATACCTGTGTGAAAATGGAGTGTAAAGCATATTCTAGATATTTCACTTCGAATTTCTTCCTCTTAAAAGAGTCAAGTCCGCAGGGTTCCCTAAATTCCCCAGGAATCAAGTGGGACCGGGAGATCGTTGTTCATTCGGTGGTTGGCCCTCCCCCTAATAAGTACCTACCAAGAATTGGGCCAGTTAGTTCAAGCGGTACCGAATCACAAAGAACAGTTGAGTTTTCTAATTCATCTATTATTCTATTTTTTGCATTTCTAGAATAGCGTTGGAGCCGGGACACACATTTCTGCCCGAGTTCCAACAGCAAACCAAATACGTTATCGTGGAAAACGAGTTTCGCCAACACAGAAGAGTTTGTGTGCTTTTTATTTTCACATGAGTTTCACATATGTGATGGTTGGTTGGGAGGGTACGGCAAATGACTCTAGAATCTTTCTGGATACAACCACTGAACCGGAAAATGGCCACTATCGTCACCGAGAAAATACTATCTTGTGGACTCAGGCTCTACGTTTATGCCTTAAGGTCTTTCTCCTTACCGTGGGGAGCGGTACCACTTGCGTGATTCTAGAGAAGAAGGCGGTGTCCCGACCACAAGGCGGTTAAATTCCACTGGTGCTTGCTAGCCAGTCAAGAACGACTCGAAGACCGTGGGAAGGTCTTCACGCTACGCCGAAGACGACGATGGCTCCATACCGGGTGGTAATACACAGGTATAGGATTTCCTGTAATGATGTGAAACTGTATATTTCAGAGAAATAGCTCAGTTCGAGAGGAAGGCGGAAACAGTTCCGGTTTTATTAACCTGATTCCTATTCATTTACCGGTAAAGGAAGGAATTCTTATCTATTTCTCGAGGCAATTATACTCATATCGACAATATGAACTGCATGAGAATTAGCATATAGAAAGAAAGCTTTACCGAATACAGGTCTAGTAGGTATAGAGCCGTAAGCGTGGTGGGGGTGCCGGTGCTTAGGCAGATGCCCCATTGTTCATGATGTTGCAATGAATCCAGTGGATCATCCTCATGGAGGAGGTGAGGGGCGCACGAAAGGAGGTAGACCTTCGGTGTCACCTTGGGGAAAGCTCACCAAAGCAGGATTTCGGGCAGTAGTAGGGGTGGTGAAACTTTAGATGTCAAATGCCACCAATTTTTCTGCTCAAGTTAGAACGTAGTTTTTCGAAGTGAATTGGCCAGTTCCTTTTAAAAGGAGACTGGTTTCTTTTTATAAGCGATTGGCTTCACTTTAGATTTTTTATCGTAATTTCTCTTTGATTTATGGGTTGTTATTTATTATTTCGATTTTTGATAAACGAAACGAATCCAAGCCCGACAAGTAGAATTCCATTCGGTACCTTTGGGGTTTTCTTTTTCCTTCTGGATGACGACGTCACCGCGTCTCCTTATTGTTATTGCGATGGTGACGAGGAACAAAGGGCCGGGGAGATCATCGAAATTACCTCTAGCCCGGAGCCAGAGGGGGTCGTCGACACAACGCCAACCCTGGTGGTGGGGCACTTCGAAGGTCTGGAGACCCTCCTTGAGATTCCCCCTTTACCGGAAACGCCACCCGCAGGTCCTTCCTTAGCTCCAGAAGAAAGGGAGCAAGCCCCCTCTGTTGGCCTAAACCTCGATCCATCCCAGAGTAGCCGCCGGCTGGACGGCGGCGAACGGGGGGCAAACTCCTCAAAACGAAGTTCTACTTTGTCTTTGGAAGAATTGGAAGAATCGGACTCTAAGTTTAAAGTAGGAGTAGAGTCTTTAGAGGCTCGCTTAGAAGGAATAAAGAGAAAAAAGCAACTGCAAGCGTTCGGGGCTTCTCCTTTTGAGACCGCGAAAGCAGAGCTGGTTACGTCCATTGGGGAAAATTCCCAGTTTCGTGTGGGACTGCTTTTGTCTCTGGATGTCAAATGCCCCTTGACGGGCAAACGGGAGGCTCTCGAAAAGACGATAGAGGCCATCTTGAAATGCCAAGGGAAGCCCACAGACTCCCTAGCGTCTCTACTCGACCTAAAATGCGATCTCGAGGACCCCGAAAAACTCGAGACCGCTCTCCGTCCATATTTAGGACGGTTAGGGCGATTTTTTAAGAAATAAAAACCTTCTGTCGATTTATCCACACTTCCATGACTTCTAGAGGAAAGCTAACTGCTTGCTGGCTGGGAGCTGTATGAGCGGTAACGTCCACGTACGGCTCCGTGAGAAGGTGGACGGAAATGGCCTTGTTGTACCTCACTCCCGTCTTCAATGGGGTCTGCTCTTTTTTTTTTAGGAGAGTATGCCAATATGATCTTAATGAGGTGCGGGGCTTTGCATCTGACATTCGTTGGGCTTTCCTTTGCGGGAGCCCGCGTCCCGGCCTTTTTGTGCAATAAACCCCTCCGGCCGAAGACTAGTGATAGGTGGTCCCGCGGAGCTTTCGGAGAAGGGTAGCCTAGTGTGTAAGCACAGCAATGAACCGCGGCGAACCCTCAGACGACCCTTCTAAGATAAGGGGGGAGATCCTCAGTAGTGGTGACCCTTTGACTCTTCCACTGACTTATATATGTACCGAATGCTCATACGGGAAAGTGAACTCCTGGGTCTGGAACCTGGGGGGGTTGCTCCGATAAAAAATCCTTTCTTTCTCGTCCACTCTAGGGGGTGCGGACACACCTGCGCGGATTACAGGTGACGGTTACAAGAATGGCGGGGAAGTGAAGAGTACCCGACGACATTCAGGGATGAATGTAGACCCATCGGGCGGGGATAATCATTCCGGTCCTGGGAGAGGTGGCGACACCAGTCTGAGCTGAGGGAAGCCAGCCAATTGAGTCACTGAAACGACCGCAGGAGGCGCACCCTAAGCCCAGCTTCTCGGAGCTGCTATTGCGAAATACGGCTTCCTTAATATCCAAATTTCAACAAGGGGGCTGGGCTGCTCGCCTTCATAGAAAGGCGACCGGGCCTAGATTAGATGTTCGCCTTTTTATAGAATAGAAAGAGAAGGTAAAGGGGGGGGGGTTTGGAGATTCTTTCAAGAATGCATGGCTTCCTCCTATTCCGCTTCAACAGAAGCCCTTAAAATCCTGCTGCTATGGCAGCAAGGGTTATCCATTTCATAGGCGAGGGTGGGGGAGAAGCAAGCCGAACCTCTGATCGACCCGGACACGTCAAAAATTCTCGGCGCCGAGAGAAAGACGAGATTCAGTAAGTAATTCAGTGAGTGCTTTCTTTTATAAGAAGAGCGTCGGCTTGGAAGAAGAAAATGAAATACGAACAACCGCGCTGGTTGTAATAGATCGACTTGAATGCGTCTTCTTGCTCCAGCATTCAAGTTCCATTTCAAGGGAGGACGACGTACCATGATACTTTCTGTTTTGTCGAGCCCTGCTTTGGTCTCTGGTTTGATGGTTGTACGTGCTAAAAATCCGGTACATTCCGTTTTGTTTCCCATCCTAGTCTTTTGCGACACTTCTGGTTTACTTATTTTGTTAGGTCTCGACTTCTCCGCTATGATCTCCCCAGTAGTTCATATAGGAGCTATTGCCGTTTCATTCCTATTCGTGGTTATGATGTTCAATATTCAAATAGCGGAGATTCACGAAGAAGTATTGC
This sequence comes from Triticum aestivum, assembly GCF_018294505.1. NCBI lineage: Eukaryota > Viridiplantae > Streptophyta > Magnoliopsida > Poales > Poaceae > Triticum > Triticum aestivum. The sequence goes on along the minus strand of NC_036024.1, from coordinate 280,982 downwards.
GCTATTTACCAGTGAGTGGTATTATTGGACTGATCTTTTGGTGGGAAATGTTCTTCATTTTAGATAATGAAACCATTCCATTACTACCAACCCACAGAAATACGACCTCTCTGAGATATACGGTTTATGCCGGAAAGGTACGAAGTTGGACTAATTTGGAAACATTGGGCAATTTACTTTATACCTACTATTCCGTCTGGTTTTTGGTTTCTAGTCTGATTTTATTAGTTGCTATGATTGGGGCTATAGTACTTACTATGCATAGGACTACAAAGGTGAAAAGACAGGATGTATTCCGACGAAATGCCTTGGATTCTAGGAGCCATATAATGAACAGGACTATTTCTCCTTTTGGCCATAGCCATAGAAGAAGCTTCTCCTCCGGAGCGGGGGGACCGCCTGACAATTACAAAGAAACCTTTAAAATGTGGATTTAGTGCTCAGAATATAAGGATTTCCCTGGCTTAAAATGCAAGATAGACAGACTTCTTGCATTCCTTGAGCCTGGGGAGATCCTATTCATGGTAAACACGTTCCCCCGGGACTTTCCTCTGCTCGAGATCTTAGAACCCCAGGATATCCGAAATATAATTGCTCACTCGCACAAGCAGTGGAAGCCACCCAAAAAGGGAGGCTAGTAATTTTTTTTGGTAGGTTTGTATTGTTTCTCGAATTGGTAGGTTTCTCGAAGTAGTTTTAGTAGGTTTCTCAGGAAATAGAGATGCCGAGGCCCCTACTTACCTTATGGGTAGGTAGGGGGAAGGAAGAGTGGGTCAGAGGGCTTCCTTCACAGTGCATACCTCTCTTTCTCTTTTGAGTTTTTCTGGTCGCGCAAGATCTTTGGTCTTCCCCCGGAACCGATGAAAAAGCGGGTCGCTTCTTATGGACTCGCTCAGAATGATTCTTTTATATCTAAGGAAAGGGGATGACATTATCGCCATTGATTGAATTCGTACGTCTATCGCTATCCCGGGCCGAGGAGAGGGGGTTTCGGAAGGAGGAAGGCTCGTTTCATTATCGAATATCGTGTAGAACTCACTTGCCCTGCCTTTTGCTAGGAGAGTGTAGTTCGAGCATTCTATTGTGTGCTCGATCCGTGATACGCAAAGCAATCTCCTGTTTACTATTGATCTAATGACAGTTGATTGAGACTTGCCATTGTCGTCTTTCGAAAGCGAACTCTTATCTGGTTGCACTCGGGTTCTCCTGTCGACTTGTTTTTCAATAGTAAATCACAGGCAGTATGCCCTATTTGAAAACATGCAATGAGGGTACGAGCAACACTCCCCAAACTTGGCATGACTCATCGCCATCTTGTATTCATGATCTTACCTCTATTGGTCACAAATGCATAGCATAGGATCGAGTGGATCGGCACCCAATAGGCCAGATTTTCCTATCTTTGATGTTAGAAGTGATTCCAATCTATTTTTCTATAGTGATAGTTCACACATTAGCAATTAGCACTGCCTCAAAGCAAACATAGGAACTAGGGAGTTCATCGAGAGAAAGTCCCTTTAGTTTCGTACTTCCCTGTTTCGGATTTGCATATGTCTTTAATCGCAATAGTTGTAGAGAAATCCCTCAATCACGGGACAATCCTCCAGGGCAAAGGTACTTCCAAAGCTCAGAAGGTTCATCTGTGCATGAAAGGAATGAAACAAATTCCATAGAAAAAATAGGAAAATCCCCACCGAGATCGGTACCTATCTAGATCCCCAGCTTCGACAACAAAACTCCTTCGCATTTTGCGACCATTCCCGCGAGGACTACGATTCGGATTATCTAATGTCATCCCCAAACAGAATTACACCTCTTAAGAGGAAGGGACGGCCCTCTATCCGGTGTGGGTTCCTACGAATTATTGTATGGTTCCGGATCCAGGTCCCTCTGCCCTTGCTTTTTGTTATTCCATAGGGGTATGGATTGAAGTAATCACTAATCCAGGAAAGATGGATCTTTAGCTAGAAAAACGAAAAGCCAATACGCCATGTATCAAAACAATAGGGATAGGGGTAGTTGTATACCACCTACGAATAGGAAGATCCTGGGTTTTGTAAGAAAACTACGAATAGGAAGATCCTGGGTTTTGTAAGAAATCCAATTTCATCAATTCTAAGCACGGTAACGGCAGTGCTCCTATCCAACGGCCGGGGATCTATTCGATTTCTCAATTTGCTAATGCCGATAAGCTTAGGTTGTTATTTCATCGTCTTGCGCTAAAAAGGCACCCTCCTATTATGCTAACAAAGGGACGGATAACGGCAAAGCGGAACAGCAATAGCGAAAGCAGGTACAGTAACGGCGCAATCCCTAAAAAAAGAATCAAAATAGAGAAATTTAGAGCGCTGCGAATTTCCTTCTTTTGATAATGCTACCCACACAGTCACGGCTCCTATCCGGTCACCGGGTTAAACAATTGATTCCTCTCAACGCATCCCCGCGGTAAAGAGCTAGTCGTATTCTTTTGAGAATTCTCTAGTTGTATTCAAGCAAGAGTCCTCGGCATCCTACGAAAACAAGCGCTAGGAATATCAATAGCGTTAGCGTTAGCGTCCTGGCCTTTGCTTGGGGATTCCTCTATGGAATTCCAAACATGCCATTGCTTTGCCTTTGCTCGTCCCTTTGATTCAATCCTTCTTCTCCTCGAAAGCTACAACTAGAAAATATATTCTTCTTTGCCGGTGCGAACCCTTCTTTTGAATAACAACCATTGGCAAGACCAGCGAAATCCGAATACTAATCCGAGGAAAGCCCATCCCTACTTCCCTTTGCTGTTGTTCCTCGAAATCCTCTACTAGTCATTGGTTTCAAAGCAAAGGTATCCGGTATAGGGGGTCGTGGGCAGGTTAGTGTTTCATTTCGATAGGTGATAGTGGTATACCCAAACCATATGGTATAGGTCTTGGAAAGGAAAGTAAATCAAGTCCATCTTACAGGATTTCTTCACTTGCTTGGGCTTAAGCGGTACCAGTACCCGGAGAATAGTTCCATTCTCTTTCTCCACATGACACCCTTGTGTTGTCAAACTAATGAATCCCTCTCCGCCCCTGCTCCGACAAAGCAATAAGCACTAGGGTATCCACCCACCCGCCAGTTCGAATAGCCGGTTTCCTCCCCTTCCGCTCAAGCTAAAGGTTCTGGGCTACGGCTTCCGGTTCCGTATTCCGATTCGTCTTCGGATAGCATTAGAAAATCCCTTTCATGCCTTGCCAATACAACTATTATTTTTCTTAGCCGAGGAGCCTTTGGAAGTACCGTTGTTGGATCGGATTGAGCCATTATAGGATCGGATAAAGATTCACTCTTTGCCAATGCCTGCTTCCTTGGTTTCCTACTTTCTGCATCGAAAGTGACTTTTTGCTCAGTATCGAGAACCACTTCTTCTCCTTTTCGAGGCGTAGATCGCCCGTCATCTGATTTGCTTCGTCAAAGCGGATAGCATTATGGAATTGATTATATTCGTAGAAAAAGCACCCCTATTTAATAAGTCCTCGGAAATGATCTCATCCAGTACTTCTCTCAGCCTATTTGCCAAGACTTTGGAGCATAGCTTGTAAATGACATTGCACAAAGATATCGGCCTATACTGTGAGATTTCTTGGGGGTTCTACTGTCAGCAAGTGCACTATTATTTACTTCACCGCGTACTTAAAGAATTGTTGGTAGCAAAGAACAGCACCTGATAGAAAGGATGCTAACCAAGCCTCTTCTGTTTAAGCAAGGCTAAGCCAGAATAAGGGGTACAGTAGGCTGGTGACCCTGACGATAGCACTAAGACTGCCTCGGGAATCTCCTCAATCGTTGAAGAGTGCCTCGGGAATTGAATAAAAGCACTGATATCCATATAATCCTACAATTATGCTCTATTCTCTTGAAGAGAAGACACTTGAACTTCGTCATGTGCTATTGATCCTTTTGAACCTAAATTCACATTGGCTCTTTTTGGCATACAGCTTTTGTTTTTCTGTGAAAGTCCTCCTTCCTCTGGACAAAGATTACATTAGAGGTGCCTCGACCCGAAAGAGCATGATACAATCAATTAGGACGTAGCTCTGCTACAAGAAAGGATAGGACTTTTGCCAAGTCTAGAGTTCGACTTCTAAAAAGAGAAAGCCACTAACAAAAAGAAAGAAAAGAGGAGGAAGCTGGACTTACCTCTGTTCGAGATACAATGAATCGAATAAATAAGTCTTATGGATGAATGTTGAAGACGGACGATACAACCCTACTAAAAGTCACAAAGCTCACTTCGCTATCAGGCCTAGCAGCTGCTTCATAATATAGGTGAGATAGATTAATTGATTGTTTCTTTTTTTTGTTATAGAATTCTAAATCGAGCATTAGTTTGAACGACATAGAAAACTCTTTTCCAACTAAGCACTCTTGAGCATCAAGCAATTATATGGCTTGGATTCGGTCTGTTCCATCTTTTACCTTTGGAAAAATAAAGGGATTGGAGCCGCAAATCCTTGTTGAAGAGGATATCGAGCACAAGAGTGAAGAGTGAAGAGTAGAGGGCGCATTGGATGTGCGCTCCCTATGAACGATGTCCCACTAGAAATGGATCTTCGGAAAGAAGAGTGTTTCTCTTGATATTTCTATTCTATTCTATTTCTATAAGTGAATTATTGATCAAGATCAAATGGAGAAAATGTAGATGTGAAACTATGTTCTTTGAACACCTTCTTCCATGCTATTGAAGCTGGCAAACAGGGGAGTGAGTGAAGAGAGAAGCCATGCCTCTTTCGATGTGAGGCAAGCGATGAACGAGTAGATGCTGCCCTTAGACCAATTTTCTCTTTCGGTAGCTGACACCGAGATGGGCTAGGCTAGGAAACCTTATTCGAGACGATAGGGATGGTAAACAAAGCGATGGGGTATACGTACGAATTGGAATACAAATGAAATCATTGCCTATAAAGATGAACCCGTTAGCGTATAGGAACAACAGCATATGAAAGTTGGGTGGATACTCCTATTTAATTGGTTTAACCAGAAACAGAGGATAGGATTCGAAAAGTCAACCGGAAACCGAGCCCTAACCTTTAATTGATGAGAATTTCCATACCCCTACTACTCGTATGTATTGGCGTGGGTTCGTATGTAAACATTCGTATTGGCTTAGCAGAGCACTTCGTATCCCGCCACAACCGATCCTTTGCTTCCTTCTCACTCAGCTTTTTGACTCAACAGTCGTTCCCCCTGTTACACAAAGCTACGTATACAGGGGTAGTTGTTCATCCCTTTTGCTCGTGACATATCCCCTCGCTCTGTCTTCTATTCCTTCTGTGCGTTACGTTACTAAGGCCATCGGTCTTATGGAAAGAGAAGGCATATAATCGATTCTTTGACCGGCTTTGCTTCTTTCGTGATTCACGTAGATTGGAATTCACTTTCTTTAGGGCATGGCTAGTTTCGGGTTTTCTAAAACCATCGCCCAACTCTTTCTTATTCAGACACGCCAACTGATATGTTGGATTAACAAGCTAGGGAATAATTGGGGCTTATGTGGACCCCTTCCCTTTAATTTAAGAAAGAGGTCTTCCTAGCTGACTTGAAACTAGATCTTCTTCCGAGTTTCGTTCTCTATGGCTTGTGAATTGCTGTACTGCCTGTTTCACTCTCTTCTAAGGGATCTCCTCCTATGGAGGTATGTAAAGTGGGTTCTATCGCATTTTCCATCTTAGGGCGAGCAATATAAGCAATTCTGGTATCAACAGATACATTGTTTGGGAAAGAAAGTGAAAACAATAGATCCAATTCTGGGTTTTGGGGATGGATTTCTCACAACCCTGAGGTGCTTGCTAATCTCTCGGACGAGTCGATGTCAATAGCAATTCTGATGAAACATCTTAAACATCTTTAGTGCCTTTTGCCTTTGAGCTCAATCGATCAGAAGAAAGGGAATATAACCTGCCCCTCATTGTCCTTCAATCATGGTGCAATGAATATCGTAGATAGAGTGATTTCGATCTCATATAGCTAGCTTTCCTTTCAAAGTGAAACGATTTTCCTTTTACGTTGAGATATTTGAATTGGATTTTCTTTCACCACTACTATCGTAACGCACAGAAAACACTGACGTTTCCGCTCGCTTTCAACCACTGCCACTTTACCTGAGCACTGTGACGCAGTCGGTCAAGTATTGAGTTTCTGCTAGTATATCAAGGACTTATGAGAACTGAAAAGAAAAAAACGAAAAAAGGAATTCTCATAGTTCATTGAATTAAGGGAGGGCCATTCGTGGGGGGTTCGTGGAAGAGTTGGGTTCGATTCCCTTTATACGCGATGTGGCGAAAAAGACTGATTCAACGAAATATGCCATGCCAGCATTAAGATTTAAAACGTGTCGTCTACTTCCAGGAAATGTTCGGAACAGAGAACTTTCTCTAATCCAACGCCGTATTCTCCGAAGATTGAGGAACAAGAGGAGATCCATTAAAAGAAATCTTTCTCGGAGAGAAAATCGAAACAGTAACATCAAATCACAAACTACACGAAAGTTGTCTCTTTATTATGGGGATTTACCCATAAGGGAGATGCACAGAGGAAGAGAACTAACTTCATATATCCCTTTTTTACTCAATCAAGAAACAAGATCGGACGTGATTCCGGTTCGTCTCCATTTTAGTGACACTCTTCCTCAAGCAAGGCAGCCGATAAGTCATCGAAGGGTTTGTTTGAATAATGGACTGGTAACCATTACTCATTTGAAAGTTTCCCACGGTGATCTAATATCTTTTAAAGAAAATGACGCGAGAACCCGCGGTTTTGAAATAAGGAGATCTTTCTATATCGACATATCAGTTGGAAAAATCATAGGCAAATTCCTATCGGCCATATCAGTTGGAAAAAGAAGAGGCAAATTCCTACCGGCCAGAATCTGGAGAAGAACAAAAAAAGAATGGTTCCGCTTACTCACAACTCAGAGGGGATGCCGCTTACTACTCAAATCCAAGGAATTGCAAAAGTTGCGTTCTTATATGCAAGAAGAAGACTTTGAAAGAACAAAGAAGTTTGGATCCGCAAAAGTATGCTTAGGCAGTTCCTTCGCTGAGCACAACAGAATGAAGAGGAATTTGTTTCATTTCAAATACTTCTTCTTATTGAAAAGAGGGAAGGAGAAAAACCGAAATCTTCCTACTCGAACAATAAGTCCTTTTGTAGAAAAGTCTTCTTTATATAGTAATTCGACCTATTGCTCCGGATCCCCGTTTACTAGGAAGATAAGAATCAAAAGGATCGAACTACCTACTCATTATTCGGAGGTGAATCATAGAACACTAAAAGCTGTGGTATCTTATGGACCTAACATAGGTCACATCCCTCACGACATAAGATTGAAAGATCCAAACCTTCCTCTTCGGAGCGGAAACGGACGTGGCCAAAACATATAAAAAAAGATCGGCCTAGTCGCTCATAGGGACATATCTATCCGGATAGAGGATAGTCTAGATCAATTTTGAGAAAAATCTCTCTCTATATAGATAGGTATCTCTGTGGATAGAGATAAAGATAGGGATCCCTATAAATCGAAATATATGGAAAAAGTGCACTTTTTGACTACTACTACTATTTCTTAGACTTTTTCAAGGAAACATCGTTTTTTCGATTTTGACTGAATTGGTCGGAGCGTAGACGAGCAAGCAGAGCCCAGGAAAGAGGTCAGATCGTCATAGAGCAGTCGACTATAAGTATAAGACTGCTGGCCTGAGAGAAGGCAGTCTCTCTCGGGAAACATGGCCCAATTTCTCTTCTTTCTTTTCACACGGGCAACAATTGGGAATAAAACAGACCATGAACATGAGTTTAAAATGTAAAAAAAAGGGAAGAGTGCATTCTCCACTTTCTTATCTCGAAAATGCGTAATATAGTGATGTCATGTGTCTGTTTCTCTGAAAAGGTGGGTCGGCCCTTAGGGCAAACAGTAGTGCCAGGTTCCATTGTGGAACGGTCGTTTGCCGGTGACCTTTGTCCGCTGTAGTACGAGTGACTGGCGCATCGCATCCAATCTCTCATGTCAATGAGTCAGTTAGAAAACAGCTCCAAATGAATCAGTGATTTCCCCTTTATTTCCCTCGGAGCGCAAGGGGAAACAAGATTGAGAATGAATTAAAACACACCAAATGTTTCATTTTGCCTATTATCAGTGGTCAGCTCTGATACAAACCAGGGGAAAAAGAACCTGGAACGCCTTCTTTAAGGCGCTACTATTTCTAGCGGCATAGGTGCTTTATCACAATACGAAAGATGTACATACGAGGACTACGATTCCTATTTAGAGATATTCCTACGAGCGATAGACGTAGTAAGGAAATTACGTACGCCAATAACAAATACGAATACGAATTACGCCTACGAGCCTACGCAATGGCATGTTTCGGCGTATAAAGCTAAGAACGAGAATAGCCTACTGCCTCCACTCGGAAAAGGCAAAGGTATCCAGTATAGGATATCGATGAACGGAGGACAAGGAAAGCAGGCAAGGTGAACCTCCTTTGCCAAAGCCCTTTTGAAATACCTTCTTTTTGAACCTTTAGAAAATACCTGCTAGCTATCCCTAGTTTTGTTTAACCAGCTTTCCCCCAAAAAGGGGAGATCCGCTGCTTACTGCTCACGGAAACATCCGACCTTATGGTCAAGTCGTCCGCCTATCTTTCTGATCTCATTCGTTTTCCGATCGCATAAAAAGTCATGAGATCAAAAAAGAAATGTGAGAATGTAGTTACAGATGTAAAAAAAGTAAATATCTCGTTCTCTTGGTCCATAGATGGGGCGTCCTATCCGATGGATGAATGAGGAGCCTCTGTCGAGTAGTGAAATGATAGGATTCTGCTTTTCGGTTAAACCGAAACACAAGTCGGCGATTCAAGCCAAGAGTGCGGGCACCTTAAGAGCGGTCAAAGCTAGAAGCTATATCATGACTGCTGGAACGAAAGACCCGATGAGTATTTTCGTACCACCTTCCAATCTTCTTAGTCAATTGTGTACTTTTCCACTAGGCGAGACATAAGTTATCGGAATCCGGGGCCTGTTTTTCCCTATTTCCCAAGGGGAATGTCAAATTGTGTGGTTTCACAGTCTTATGAGACAGAAAGTTTTGGAAAATGGAGCTGCCGTTTTCACTACTTTGGTCCCTAGCGATATTGTTGCTTAAACTAACATGGAAAGTGGGTTCAATCACTTTAAAGTGCCCTCTCAAGTGTCATCTCATAATGGTAATCTCCTTATGGTATAGTAATTTGGCTTAGAATAAGAAACCTATCTCTTCCCCCTAATGGCTTTTCACTACCCCTTGCGGGAATGCGTATCGTTGCTGCATCGCCACCGTATTCCTGACTTGCTTTTCCGAACTGCTTGTTTTCTCGGGGCTGCAGTCCAGTTGCTTAGTGGTTTGCTTCTCGGTCTACCCAATCAAGGTTAGACCTCGCTCTATCAACCATTGCTTTAAATAGTATCATGTTATTTCATCTTTCATTGATACCATCATTACAATCGAGGGCCTACAATCCATGGAAATCCCTATTCCGATCACTGGGAAAGAAGAGCAAGTAAGTAATGAATGAATGAATGAATTTAGATGGTATATAAACATCTCCCCATGAAGGGAAGGTGCTATAGTATCTAACTAAGAAAAAAAGTAGGTTGTGAAATGATAGGAAATATGCCATGCAGAAAATCCAGGAAATATTTCCTTGATTTTCGGATGACCCGGCTTATCTTTGCAGTTATCCTTATTTAGCAGAATCTAGTGAGTGTTCCATTAAAAGGAAAGAGAGCTATTCGTTGTAGGATTGATCCAGACAACCCAACCTAAGTCACCTATTGCGCCTAACCTAAGTATAGTGCCAGTGGTCGGCGAGGAGAAGTTCATTCCTGTAGAGAAGAGAGGGGATCCTATTTCCTTTCCCCCTTTCCCAGTATGGCAACCTTATCTTCCAGCATGAAAGTTGGTATCAGAATGAAACAATCCAATCCAATCCATACTTGTGGAGTGCTCAGTTCAGTTCCTGATTTCTCTCAAGCCTAAACCGGAAAAGGAAACCTATTACCCGGGGTCCCCCCTTTCGGCTATCTCATCTGCTGTTCCTCGACTCTCAGGAAGGTAAGATCATCAATCAATAGTAGGCTGCTGCTCTGTGCAGTTAAAGATGGGATCCAACCTGTTCTGTTTGCTTGTTTCCTATAATCTGTGCTCGATTCCATATTTCTGTATCCTTCGATTCCCGGGACAGATCTGATCTCCTTTATACTGACCTCAAACAACGAGCGAAGTCGAGATGTTGATGAGAAAGGGGCTTTTCTCAAGGCCAAAGAGTGCTCTTTGAAGGCTACTATGCATCCTTACGAATACAAGAGTGGTTTTTTTTGTTTTGGGTATAGCAGGACTTGAACCTGCGACCATTAGGTTAAAAGCCCAATGCTCTACCAACTGAGCTATACACCCGATTTTACAAGAAGGCTTGGTGCGGAAAAGAAAAGAGGGCGGCCTGGCCCCTTTTCTTCTTATCATATCACAAGGGCGCGGCTCTGTATGGTATAGTACTGTGGAGCAAGTCTGGGAGTCCTTTCCACTCATTGAGGATTCTATCTAAAAAAGAAGGTCAACGGGGGAGACTACAGTAGCTCGAACTCAGACTATCTACGAAAAAGGTAAAGTCGTCTTTCCTAGGGTTCGACCGAAAGGAGCTGTGTTCTATGGTTTGACGTTGTGGAGGTCCAGCACTCTTCTAAACGAAGAAAGAGGGGATTCGCGCTACCTCCTACTCCTACAGAAGATCGATTGGCGCGAACTTCCGATCGATTCCTTATTCATTGTTGCCGACCCTTACATCATCATAAAGAGAATCAAGATATCCCAAGAACCCAGCTAGGGATGAATGACTAGCGCTCAAGAACAAGCAAGGGATGAGCGCACGGGAGCGGCGTTGCTTGTTGCTTTATTATCACATTAGAGAAGCGGAACCTCCAAGCTCAGACATCTCGAACTCAGAAACTACCCTTCTATCCCACCCTGCTCCTCCGGCATCGGAAGCAGAACTACCTGACCGAAGGAGATAGACAGGAAGGGAAGACGGTCATACAAAGGCCGAATAAAGCTCTCTTGAAGCTGCATCTGAATAGACCTAGAGTCACTCAGTACATACGAACCCTTGAATAAATAAGAATTGAGAAGTATGAAATGTGGGCATCATAACAAAAAAAGAAAAAGACCGAACCAGTAAGACTAATGTCTACTTATTTATACCTTTGAGAGGTCCACTTAGACTATTATGATTTTCTCTTTAGCTACGTAGGTTATATAAGATTCAATTCAATCTAACAAGCGGACTGGACTACCTTCGGCTACTACAAGATATTTAGAAACCTAAGAAGCTGAGCCTACTTTACGCACTTAAGGCAGCAGCAGATGATGAAGAAATGGGCGGTAGATGATAATGAGAAAGGGCGCCCCTTGGCATTTCCTGTGGGGGAGTCTGATTGATCCAATCACGACGAATGATGTCAACCCCCTCTTTTGCGCCTAACTTGACTCTGATTCTCCCACTATGAGAGCTGATCCAGGGGCTAGTTCGGCTACAGAATGGAATTTACGAAAGCCCCCCGTCTTTCCGACTCAATGTATTGCCCTTTGGGACCAGGATCTGACGAGGAAGTGAGAGAGGGGACACCAAACATAGGTGCGTACCATTGCCCCAATCCAATGGACTATGTCATACAGGGAGGAACCCTTGGAGGTTGGGACAGAAAGAAAGCAGGTTTTGCTTCTGCTTCCTTCGAGCAACCAAACTCTTTCGTCAGGTGTGGGTCAAGTTCCCTCATTATTGCTTGACTTCCCCTTTGGGGCACGAAAAGATGGACTAGGACTTAAGTAAGGGAGAGGACAACCCCTGTTTCTGGCTTACCTTCAACGAGTGAGTGCTATTCCCATTCCTTACTTTGATCCGACCCTGTTCCCCGACCAGTTTGCTTGCTCACTAGAAGAGTCAAGCGAGAGCAGCTAGTTTAGAAGGAAAAGGACACCTGGGGCTATTCGGCCTCACTTGTCGGAGACTGAACTACCGCTCGCTTACTTGCTGATCAAGGAGGTCATTTCCACTTACTCTAAGCATAGAAGGAAGAAGATTGAAAAACTAACAAACAAATTGTCTTCAGCCCTACTTACTTATAGGCTGACTTGGCCCAGGAAACAAGGTTCTATTAGGCTTGCAGGGCTTAAAAAAGAATGAGCTAGATCGCAGGTATTTGGATACGAGGTAGTAGCGGGGTCTAGTCGAAGCGGTGCGCAAAGTGTACAAAGGCGAGTCTCACGGGCAGCGGCACGTGAGGGGTCTCCCGAACTTCATGGAAGACGCAGTTAGGGAGTTGGAAGATGCACTTTGGACTCCTGCACCAGTAAGAATGGAACTGGAATAAAAAGTCGGGGTAGCTAGTCACTCCGTTACTGAGGAAAGAGAGGATGGCATTTCCATAAGTAGACTCTCCTTCTTACTGAATCCTTATCCTGCCCTCTCTACTCGGGAACAATTCATTCTTAACTCGTACATAAGTTCCGGGCGTCGACAAGAGAGTTAGCGATCTACAGCTGGTTCGGTGGACTGGTGGTGACACGGGCGGGCCCTCTACTTTATTTGCCGAATCCAATCGATCATGGGCGGCCCTCTTCGTTCACAGTCTTTCTTTCCTTTCGAATCCAATTGTTCCAATCTGACCAAATAGCAATTCATTGAAATCATTCGGGTCACCTCTTTTTTAAGCACTTGACCAAGCCTATTTCTATAGAAAAGGACAGGAATCTATTGACTTTGAGTCTGTCTCCTACTACGAAATTGGAACTGAACACAGGATGGCAATAGTGAGAAAAAAAATCCCCTCGTACTACGTCATTATTTATTCGATTTTCCCTGGTAAGTGCTCCAGATGCAGTTGCTTTAGTTGACGTAGTGAGTGGAACCTAATTATATGTTTCCTTGAATACCAGAGTTGCCTTTTGTAGATGAGAAAGCCAACAATTTTGCAAGGAGTTGATAATTGCACTTGAAGTAGTAAGTTTAAAGACAGTTGAAACTTAATGGCACCGTTTAACCAAGCACTCTTGTAGCTTCGGAAACTCCGTGTTCAGATCGGTGAGGCAAGAGACGAATTCATCGTCAGTTACCTCCACGATATCCAAAATACCCTCAAGACCATGAAGACAGATAATGAGAGTCAGGTTCAAACAATTCAAGGATTGTAAATACCATAACAGCAAAGTAGAATGCACCAAATTTTTCCTATTACCGGCTCCAGGAAGAGCACACCAAATGAAAGAAACTATTACTCAAAAAGCGAATCACATCTCGATCCACAAACTGCCAAAAGCCTTTGTTATTCCATTCCCAGTGGAACGTCAACCTGTTTAACAACAATTTTCTAAGAAACTTGCTGAATTCTAAATGAAACAACCTTATTTTCAAGTGACAGGCAATATCCATTTCAACCAATTATTCAAGATCAAAGGGCTAACTGCACAGCTAATTGAATTCCTTTTCGAGGTTGAGTTCATCTTGAAACCGCATTTGCTTCCTAATTAAACTGAGAAAAAATAAGAATATTAAAAGAAAGACTCCACAGAACATGAATGAATTCAGGTACATCACATCAGGCTGATATGTGCCGGTATCATACCTGTTTCAAGATTCTGGCTAAGCCCTTCTTGTTGCCACATATCCAGTTTCTTCTAAGGTTTCTGGAATTGCTCAAGTTCCTGCTCAACGCTTCTTGTCTAGCTCCAGTCTAGCACTTGTACCAGTCGCCTACCAGATCACGGCTTTGCTCCAATTCTACTCTCCAATTATGCAATCCTCTCCAAAATTGGGGCTTTTCTTCACTTCAGCACTTCCCCTCGCAGTGGATTCCACTAGGTTCTTAACCTCTTCCCAATTCTTAAACTGAAACCTGCGATGTCTAATCCAACTCGGCACCTAACCAGCTTGTCAGCATCGTAAGTTTGCCTCAACATTCCCCCTAGAAATACAAAAATAATGTAAATCTACTTTCATTTATTTATTAGGGTAGGGATGAGACTTTCTTTTTCTTTTTCTATTTTCTAGAATAAGTATGCTCTGGAGTAAAAGGATTCGAACCTTTGCATGCCGGTACCAAAAACCGATGCCTTACCACTTGGCTATACTCCAAACGGGGGGAAGGCTCGATGAAAACGAGCTGGGATATAGATTTTTCAGAAGGAAGAGTTAGTTACCCTCGGTCTTCCTTCTTTCCCGGGAATCAAGGAAGTAGTAGCGGGACAGTCCTTTATTTCCCCCTTTAGACCAACTACAACAAGCTCGCTCCTTAGGTTAGCTCTCTGCTCTACCTATTTGTTTGCAATGCCTTGCTTATCAAAATAGGCCTTTCTGTAACCTGACCTTACGCTGAAAAACTGCACTTGTTGGCTCTGCGTCCACTGAAACTTATGAAAAAGAAATGTTATTCTATCGATATCTTCAAGAGTTCCCTAACCCCCTGACTGAGAGTGCTATGATGGGCTATTGAAGTTCGTCCCTGCGGCACGGTGGGGCAGTGCAAATCCTTTCATTAATGAAGTTCCGCCCTGACACTCCCATTATTGGCTTCCTTCCCTGGGGACCGCTCGGGCGAAGGCAGAGCATGGAATGATCGTAGGGGCATCCTTCCTAGGTGGAAAAGACGTGTGTGACTAAAACCAGGAGGAGAAATCCATTTTCAAATGGCGACAGAAAGAAAGGAATCACGAAATAGAAGAAAAAGTGCACTGTGCTGGCAAATGTGGAGAATAGCCATCCATCTTTCATCAATGAAATTGTTCCGTATGGGTAGCAAATACACATATCAGAAGAGCCAACCCGAAAGCACTTGCTTCAAAGAAGCAGCAGTTACCAAGAAATTCCTGTTTCAAGTCAGTATATCTCGATAGAACCAATTCCAATCCAGGTAGTGTGAACAGAGGATGTGGAAGTTCTGTTTCCTTGCCTTGTCAAGCATTTCATCTGACACTCTATCTATACTATAGCTAGATCAATTCCTATTCTTTCTTCCAGGCGACTTTACTCCAAAGAATTTTGCCTTCTTATCTTGACTCGATCTCACGAAATTGGATTGATTGGCACACCGCGCATCTGGCATTCGCTTCTCCTATCTATCTCTTCCAACTAAGCTGATCACTGGAAAATATGAAATCCTGCAAGCAATCATTCCAGAGCCAACTACGAAGATACCTGGTCTTCCACTCTGTTCACTGGAGGAAAGACAAGAAAGTAAACAATTCTTCAAAGGAATTGGCTCTACCGGAACAGAGGAATTGGCTCGCTCCTTCGCTCGCTGGGTAAGCATAGAATGCACACCAGTCTGGTATCAAAGCGTATCTACTTGAAAAGGAGACTACTTGAACAGATGAAATGGAAGGAAGAAATGAAAGTTCGATCTACCAACGTAGAGTCCGCCCCTCCCAGGAAGAAGAAATTTGCTACTTTGGCTCATCAGTTGGTAAGTCTGTCTATGAAGTTCAGTGCCCAGAAAAGAGAAAAAAAGACCAAAACAAGCTTTTTCAAGCTCTACAAGTCCTATATATATAGTGTTCCACTAGATAGCCGTGTTAAACTAGTCCAGTCTTGCCGAGTGGCCTTATCTTCTGGTTACCTGGTCCGGTACTTCTACTTCGAGAGTGAGTTAGTAAACAGGATCAACTTTATGATCCATTTTGAGAAATTGCAATCACAGAATCAGAACGAGTGGGTCTAGAGTCCATCCTCACACAGTTGAAATGCTGCTTCTCCCTTCTCCTTTCCAAAAGAAAGTGGATCTCATAGCCTCTGACAATTCGAAAAGTAGGTCTCAGTCTCATTTTCAGATGCCATTTTCCACCGGAAAGAGAATCCCATATTCTTTAAGCCAAGCCGCCAATCCTAGGGTCAATGCGGAACAGGAAACCATTGCTATTTGAGCAGTTAGAGAATCGAAA